>NC_056725.1:1451012059-1451079559 GCF_019279795.1 Protopterus annectens | reverse complement strand
AAATATGACTCTGTCATGGTCCATGTTGGTGTGAATGATCTGAAATGTACCTCCCTGAACTACATGAAAAGAGACATGGAAGAGCTCTCTGATCACATAGCCCAAGCTGGTATGACACTGACCCTGAGTAGCATCCTGCCCTGACCAAGATTGATGTCACAGTATAAAGAAAAAAATTGTCAATTTCAACAATTGGCTAAGTTTCTGGTGTCATTCAAAGGGGAGCCAGTAGCTATCCGCCTGGGATGACATGCTCGACAAGCCACGTTACTTTGCAAGAGATGGCTTGCACCTGTCACCCTTAGGCTTTTGAATACTGGCCAAGGCTTTTGATACCCCATAGTGCCTTTTTTAGGCAAGGCTCAAAAGACAAACCCACCACCGTAAATAGCACAAGGGACCAAAAACTAAGGGTAATGCTACTCAACGCCAGAAGTCTAAACCTCAAAATGCATGCACTCGAGGCACTCCTCAGCATGGAGAACATTGATATCTGTGCAGTAACAGAAACCTGTTTTAAGGCTCCAGAGAGCACTCCAGCACTACCAGGCTATAACTCATACCATACTTTTTGGCCACAGGACCCGGACTGAAACACAAAAGGTGGGGGTGTATCCATATTCATCAAGGATACCCACAAATCCAGGTTAGTGGCGCAGCCCAATGCCTCAGAGATCATCCATGTGCAATTAACAATGGGCAAAACTGCAATTCAAATTGTAGCTTGCTATAGATCACCCACCATGACCCAGGACCCCCCATTCCACGTTTCTGGAGACACTGGAAATATGAAGGTCCTATCAAATGCCCTAATATTGGGAGATTTCAATTACCCAAACATTAACTGGGAGAACTATTCAGGTACTAACTTCCTTGCCCAATGCTTCCTAGAATTTATAAACTCAAATGCCTTGGATCAATGTGTCAACACCCCCACCAGAGGTGTCAACATACTGGACCTAGTCATCACCAACATGGGTGACCGGTGTTCTGCACCAGAGGTCAAACCCTCCTGGTTAGATCAGACCATAGACAAATCACTCTGGATATCCACATTTCGCCCCCACCCCCAGTCAAGGAAACCACCTTAAAAACTTTTCAAAAGCAAACTTCACGTTACTTAAGACCGAGGTGGAAAGGTTTACAGCCCCCATGCTAAAGGACAATGCTGTCCAAGCTGCTGAATCCCTTACAAAGGCACTCTAATAGCACCTGCAAGAATGCATGGATTGTGCTATCCCAAGCAAAACCAAGACTCACTCCTCCAAGTAAAGGAACAAGCTATACAATAGAAGGAGGAAACATACAGAAAATAGTAAAATCCCAAGAAGGAAAGACATCCCTGATCAGTATCAGCAAGAAACTATGATCCCTCATAAAAATCATCCAAGGCTAGCTTCGAAAGAAAAATTGCCAAGGACTCCAAAGATAACCACAAAGGGATCTTTAGCTATGTCAAGAACCTAAGTGGAAACTCTCAGATCTGTTCTGAGTTAGTACAGATTGGCACAAAATACACTGAATCGAATGATATTGCCAACATTCTGGCAGACAGGTTTAGTGCAAACTTCACCCCCCTCTCACCCTCTATAAGACCCATAACCATAACAGAAGAATGTAGAACCCCGGCAATCACTGACACACAGGTTAAAACAGCCCTATCCAAAGACAAAAACACAGCTTCAATGGGACAGGACGGTGTCCCAGGCTGTATCTTACACGAACTCCAAAATGAACTAACCCCTCACCTAAACACACTGTTCAAACTCAGCCTCTCTAAGGCTACATACCCATAGAGTGGCACACAGCAACAGTTATCTTGCTCCACAAAGGTGGAGCCACAATGGACCCCAGGAACTATTGACCTATAAGCCTGACTAGCCTGGTCTGCAAGGCTATGGAGCGCATCATCATGGAACTCATTAACAGAGACATTGGGAACCTCCAAACATTGGACCCTACCCAGTTTGGCTTTGTTAAGGGCAGACCATGCCTTCTAAACCTGGTGGACTTCTTTGAGACAGTTATCAAGGCTTTAGACGAGGGAAAGCAGGTCCACACAGCTTACCTAGACCTCGCAAAGGCTTTTGACACCATTCTTTATTCTGGTATTATAGACAAGCTCACCAGCCTGAACATAAACCCCTATGTCATGAGATGGGTTGCCACTTGGCTCACGGATAGAACCAACACGGTGAGAGTTGCAGGCTGTAGGTTCGCTCTAAACCGGTTACAAGTGGCGTTCCCCAGAGCTCAGTCCTGGGACCCCTCCAGTTCAGTATATACTTCTCAGAGGTACAGACAAGCACAGGAAGACTATGGCTGACCAAGTTCGCAGACTGCAAACTGGGGGCCATAATTGACTCTCCAGCTGATACAGACATTCTTCAGAAGGGTCTCACTGAGACGGATACCTGGTGTCAAAATCATGGCTTCAAGCTAAATGCCAAAAAGTGCATAGTCATCCCCTTTGGAAAAAACAAAGTACCCGCGAACTACCACATACGTGGCAGTCCCCTAAATACAGAAAATGAAATAAGGGATCTGGGGACCCAAGTAGATAGTAATCTCTCCTTTGGTAATCATATTGCCATGGTGGTTAGAAAATCCTTCTATGTGGCCCACCTAATCACAAAAGGGTTCACATCTAGAATAAAAGAGGTTATTGTGCCCCTCTACACATCACTCATCAGACCCATCATAGAGTACAATGCCCCATGTGGGATCTACCTTACAAGACACCTGCAACAGCTGGAAAGACCACAGAAGTACCTCACCAGGAGGATTACTGGCCACAAACAGATACCCTGTGCAGCCTGACTGAAGAAACTCCAGCTGTACTCGGTTGCATACCGCCGACCCAGAGGTGATCTCTGCCTGACATACAAGGCCATGTCCAACCCAGAATTGATGGACATGCTCCACCTAAAAAAAAAAAATCCCCAAGAGCCACACGCTCTAGGCATCTAAATGTCACCATAATGATAAATAGGACTTGCTGGAGGGATACATTTCTGTCCCAGAGACTCCCCATGCTTTGGAACAGGATTCCAATCTACATTAGGCAAAGCACCTCACTAACACTCTTCAAGAGAAACCTTAATGAGTGGATGGGAAACAGAAAATGTATCCCTGGGATCACTGCTGTGGCTCTGTTGGACAGAGGCACAGGGAACTAGTGGCTCTGCTGGACAGAAGCACAAAGAACTAATCTAAGGGGGTGGTGAAAGCCAACACATTCTGGCTAGGCTTACATATGCCTTCGGGCAGATAGCCTAGTACTTACCTATGAACCTATGAACCTACACACACACACACACACACACACATATATATATATATATATATATATATATATATATATATATATATATATATATGTGTGTGTGTGTGTATATATATATATATATATATATATATATATATATATATATATATATATATATATATAAATCCAATAACAAAAGAAGAACCAGCACAGGCAACCACAGACTTCACAAGATGCCACTGTAATCTTTAAAACTGCAAAATTTATTGTGCACTGATAAGAACGGTAAGTGCTTTCACTATAGCTTCATCAGACCTTTGATATGATATATATATATATATATATATATATATATATATATATATATATATATATATATATATATATATGTGTGTGTGTGTGTGTGTGTGTGTGTGTGTGTGTGTGTGTGTGTGTGTGTGTGTGTGTGTGTGTGTGTATGATTATGTCATGAAATGCAGAAAACTCAAAAGAGAGAATAACAAATGGTAGAACACAAAAGGAGAATTACAAAATACTGAATACTTCTCTTCCACTGAAAATGTCTAGATCAGTAAATCCCAACTATAAAACCAAGATCAATTTATCGTCTTGGTACTGATATGCTATAAAAAGTGCTTTTAGTAATGTAATGTGTAGATACAGGGACAGGGGTTGGGTTACATTTAGGGTTAGTACACATGAATAAGATGGTGTAGGGCTGAGGGCTACAGTAGAAGCAAGCTGAGCAGGGTAGATCAGACTTCCATGTCATAAGTAATGACCTCCAAATTATTCATTGCATTCTTCTAGCATTCTCAGATGATCTGAGAGGATTAACATAAGTGTAAGGTGGGCAGTTTTGCCTAGGATTCACCCCCTGCGCCATGTTACTCATGTGTGGCCACTCTAACAATGCTAACCCTACTCATTATGTTGCTAAAAACCTTTTACCCAGCAGTGTGACTACACAAGACAAAAGGACACATAACACACTAAACACCAAATATGAAAAACAGTCAATCTGTCCTCCTGCTGCAAACATTCACACATACAAACCAACCACTACAACCTTTTCAGTCAAGCATTCGTTTTCTTACAAACTCCTACTTAGAAATACTATAAAAATGAGCAGTAAGTCAAATGTGCTTTTAATGTTTTGTGCTTTCAGTTTTTTTTTTCACTCTCAAAAACTTTTCAGACAAATGTGCTGTGAAACATCCTTTAGAAGCAGAATTATGCATTTCAATATAAAAATTGGGAAAGTGTGTAATTTTATTGATTTTGTGCACTCAGACAACAGAGCACCTAGCATGAATTCTGTCTAAGAATATTGTTCATTAATTGAAAACAATATATTACACATACTTACTGCAGTGGTGGTGCTGCGGTAGCTTTGTCGCCTCATAGCAAGATGTTGTCCCATTCGATTCTCAGCTAGAGCGTCTTCTGTGTGGAGGCATACGTGAATGGGGCTTGCCTTTGTTGAAGGTTGGGCATCAGGGCTGGTAACCCGGTACGTAAATATCCACTACCAATCATTAGTGGACCGGAGTTCCGCTGTGGCGACCCCTAACTGGGAAAAGCCGAAAGACACAAACAAACAATATTACACATACTTCAATTTGCTGAATTCTGTTTCTGTGGAAAATATGACAGTACAACTCCAGGTAAAATATAGGTAGAAAATGACTGAGAAAAGCAAGTCATCATTCTGATCACAGTTTTTTTCCAGCCTAACAGGGTCTGACTTCTTCACAACAGAATGAATTCGGTAATGGTGTTACAAGAAGGTGGTCGTGGAGTTAGAAAATGACAATATGAATGTCACAGATTGTTAAGGAATCTTGACATTTTCATATATTAATTCCAGTTGTCCATACGTTTATCCCGTTCAATCTGTTAGTGCCATTTTATTTTTATACACACACACACACACACACACACACACACACACACACACACACACACACACACACACACACGTGTATGTATATATATATATATATATGGAGAGAGAGATAAGAGAAGGCAAGAACAGTGGTTGTTTTCAAGTGAAAAGAAAGGCCTGTGTTAGCTCTAGGGTCACAACATAGTAGGCTGATAACAGTGAACCCTGTTTTCAAAACACAATTAGCCAAATTACTGAAGAGATTTTATCCTGAAGATGTAATAAGAAGACACGGATGTCCATCATATTGATCACTGCTGCAGGAGCCTTAGCAATATGGGTTATATCCTGACAAGGATACACCAGCAAGGCAGCTTCCAAAGCTTCAGGGCACCTTCCGTGCACCCAAATTGTCAAACGGCTTGAGATGAGATGACTAAAAGACAAGTTTGGGTGTGAAGCCCTTCAGATCTTTACTGCCACTGAAGAGTATGCTCCTCTGAGGGTTTCAAGGATCGAAGGTCGGCTTGTGCTTTCCTTTGCTGGGCACATAAGTTCTGTTTAGGGAAAAAATACTTTTCATTTTCTTAATTTTATTGCTGTTTTACTACTTCGTGTAAAGGAAAGTTATTTTAAATCTGTCAGTGTTGTGTTTTAATGGACTGTGTCAATACTGTAACGGAGTTGTAGCACTCTTTCTTTCTGTCATTTTAAAAGTAGCGTAAACTAACTGAAAACATATTTTATGTGGAAAAATTATATTTATGTTTCCTATGTGGGGCTGTTATAGTGATTTAAAGTACTTTTTACTGTGTTTCTTTATGTCAAAAGTAACTTTCGTGTACTGGTAGTTTTACTAGTATTTAATGTTTGTCTTCCCTGGGAAAGAGGCAGCATTTTTGGTTTAACCATGGAACAGACTACTGAGTCTAATTCTCTCAAGGGGTGATTGGCAGTGCTTGGAATGATCCACAAGGATGGTTAGCCTGTTACTAATTTATGAACTTATGATCCTATGAACAAGTTACTCTGTTCAAATACTTGCAAGTACATAAAGCTCAAGTAGCATTTTTACAGGAAGATACAGGGGTGAACCCAGTTTTTTCCTGCAGATTTCTGAGAAGAGCTCAGCATCTGATTCTCTCTGTGGGGAATTTTCTTTCTCTGAGATTACTGTTAGAATGTGCTAGTGTTTCCATTAGGAGAACACTGATGTTTCTCAGTCCATCAGAAATTACTGAGTTGTTACAGATGGATTTTCCGCAACTAACATCCACTCCTCCTGTTCTGTCTGCTTTAGAAGATTAATTCCAATCCTGCTCTTTCTAATAACGATGACAAAAATTATTGATAGGTATTTGAAAAAGTATATATTTCTGCAAATTTAATTTTCAAAAATTTGAATCGCCACATTCATATGCTAAAATGCATTCTAACAAAGTGTGAAAGTATGTGAAATGTTTTATCTGCACTTCCTTCTTGTGAGGACAAATCTGCTTTAAATAACTTATTTTTTCCAGTTGCACAGTTTACCACTCATTGTTTGCAGATTGTGTGGTGTGTGTGTGTGTGTGTGTGTGTGTGTGTGTGTGTGTGTGTGTGTGTGTGTGTGTGTGTGTGTGTGTGTGTGTGTGGGTGTGTGTGTGTGGGTAGGACTCTGTTGATACCTTTGCTGCTGCAGAGGTGTTCAAAAGGTATGATGAGAGGAGTAAGTTGATAGAGGAAATCTCTTTAAGATTTCTCAGCCCTCCTTTTCCAGATTTTCCAAGGGATTTTCTATGTCCTCATCCAGTTTTGGCAAAAATAAAAATGAATAAATAAATAAATAAAAACAGATTAAACAATCTCAACAAAATTTAGGTTAACAAACATTTAAGAAGAAATGACAAGAAGGTTCCAAAAATAAGTCTTGATCCCCCCAAAACCAAGGACAGTTCAACAAGTCTACCTCCCACCCTAACCTTTCTGTTCTATCAGAAAGTCTGAAAATCCATTTTCCTCTTTGACAACCAATTGTTTCAGACAAGTGGGTTCTGAAAATAATTCATCAAGGTTACAGATGACAGTGGGAGTAAATTTCTCCTTTGCATGGGGTCATTCCACATCCTCCAGATCAGTCTCTTTTGTTTCCACCTGTTCTTCATCACATGTTGTCCCAAGTAGTGATAAAATCAGTTCCTCCTTCCCAGGTGAGGAAGGATTTTTATTCAAGGATGTTCCTTGTGTCAAAGAAAGAAAAAGCTTGGAGACAAGTTATGGAGCTTCCTTTTCTAATCCTGTTTATGATAGTGCCCCAATTCAAATGAAGTCACTTCCCAGCCTGTTACTTCTTATTCTTCTTTCAAATTTCCCAGTAACACTTGACTTAAAAGATGCTTTTCATCAAATCCCTCTTCATCCAGACCACAGATTTTTTTAAGGTTTTATGTGTCTGGAACATATTATGAGTTCTCTGCCTTACCCTTTGAACTATCCACTGCAACAGCAGTGTTCACAAAGTATCTAGCTTCAGTTATAGCTCATTGCAGGCTGCAGGGTTGTCCATACTTTTCCATATTTAAACAACTTGCTTGCCTTTGCTGAGTCTTTTTCCAGGTGTCAGGAATTTCTCTCTTGGATGAGAGATCTCTTACACAAGCTGGGATTTAAAAAGAACACTCAAATGTCTTTCCTGACTCCCTCATTTAAGGTTGTGTTCCTGGGATGTCAACTAAACACCACAGTTCAAAGAGCTTTTCTTCCACAGCAAAACACAGATCTTTACTTAGATTTATTCCTAAGGTTTTCCACTCAGTCTTCAGTCAATGTGATGGAATACCTCAGGATTTTGGGTCTCATGGCATCTATGATTCTCATGATATGCCTGGGAAGACTCCACATGAGAAAGACACAGTGGCATCTGATTTTTTATTTTTCTTGATCCAAGCATCAACATTCTTTATCTTTTCAGACCCCAGTGCTATGGTTTGTCAGTAAAGAGATCTTTTGTGGAGTCAACAGGCATTCTTGAATCCAGGTTTCCCCTTCTCCCTCCCTGCTTCAAAGCAGTCGGTTTCCACAGTTGCTTCGTCCTTTTCTTGGGGACCAGTTTCTTGAGGGATAAAAGTGCAGGGGGTGTGGTACACCAAGGACAAATGCAAGCACACACATATCAAGGCAAAGCTTTCCTGATCAAGGTATTCAACTCTTTGAATCATCTTTGGTTCCCATGACCTCTTTAAATGGTTACAAACAATACCACAGTCATGCGCTACATCAACAAGCAAAATAGAACTAAGTCATACCCCCTTTGCAGATTAGCATTGTTAGTTTGGGATATAGATTCTCAGCACAGTCTCACTCAACAGACATCCCACATTCCATCAGAACAAAACTATGTGGTAGAGAAGCTTAGCAGGACCAGAACAGACCCTCAGGACTCCATTCAAGAAGGCCTGAAAGACTGATGCTGTTTCTGTTTCTTGGACAGGAATGTTCATGCATGCTTTTCCACCCTTTCCTCTAATATCCATTATATTTCTGAAGATTTAGAAGGAATCTTCCAAGATTATTGTGGTGACTCCCTTCTGGCCCAGGCAATGATGGTTCTTCCTTCTTTTGGAAATGGCAACATTACAGCGAGTTTCCTCACAATACACCCCAACATCAATCATCTTTAATTGACTGCCTGGATGACAGGGCCTTAATTCCTTTAGAGACCTGTTTACCGAGGCCATGCAACATGTACTAGTGGAGACAAACAAGATTGCTACTAGAAAATCATATATTAGTAAATGGAAAAGGTTTTCTAGTTGGTGCCAACAACATAACCAGAACCCATTCAGGGTAGTTGATGTCTGGTTTTACAATATTTGTGTGAGTTACTTTCCTATGGGCATTCTTATTCCTCTTCAATGTTCATTTATCAGCTATTTCAGCATGTTTGCCCATATAGCCTCCTCTTTAAAGGCAGTCTCCTGTTAATATGTTCCTAACAGTGGTATTGCATAAGAGGACTCCAAGAAAACTGGTGGCCTCTCCTTGAGATCTTAATTTTGTGTTAGAGATGATAACACTTGCTCCATTTGAACCAGCTAGTCTGGATGACTTGAGGTTCTTAAAATGGAAAACAATTTTATGGATTGCTATGACCTCTGCAAGAAGGGTACCTGAGTTGCAAGCTGTTATGGTAAATCAACCCTATCTCATTATCCAAGTTTACTTTAAGCCAAACTATCCATCTTGCATTTTTCTTTCCTGAACCTAAAAATAAGGGAGAAAGGGTACTCCATACCTTGGATGTCCACAGACAACTCAGGTACTGTCTTGACAAAACTAAAACTTTCAGTTATTTGATTCAATTGTTTATTTCTTGTGAAAGTAAAAAGAAGGGACAACCTGTGCCAAAACAGACTAGTCTATTCCAGGGAGAGTTAAGGCCTACTCTACCAGGGCTTTGGCTTCATCTATGGCTTTTTGGAAAAGTTTAGATTCTAGAAGTATTCTTGAAACTGCTGCTTGGTCCTCTCTACATAGTTTTACAAAGCACTATAAGCTTGATTCCTTCTCTGCATCTAGATCAAGCTTGGCTAGAACCATTTTCCTGGGCCTTCTGGAGTTTTCTTCTTTGACCTAAGAGTTGTAGTTAGCTATGGTAATCTAACCATATAGCTATGGTAATCTAACCATATAGCTAAGGCTACTGCAGAGGTGATCAATTTGATGAAAATAGTACAGTTATGCAGTTATGTAAGTTGAAATTACCATAACAGTATATGTTCGAATGATCACTGCTGCAGTAGCTATCCCCTCCCTCCATCAACGCTCCTTTTTATTTTTTTATTTTTGTTTTTTTTTTTTTGTTTTTTTGTTTTTTTTTGTTGGTGTGTTTTTTATGCCATGTTGTATTTTTTGTTTCAAAGCTCAGCCTCCTTCTCTGCTGACAGGAAAGCTTTGAAGGAATTCACAAAAAAGCTTGTCTTTTAGTCAGCTCAGCTTGAGCTGCTTGAATGTTTGGGCACATGCAATGTGCCTTGAAGCTTTGGAAGCTGGCCAGCTGTTATATCCCTGGAAGAATATAATCCATATAGCTAAGGCTACTGCAGCAATGGTCATTCAAACACCTACTATTATGGTAAGTTCAACTTACACAACTGTACTTTGTTGTCATATATTACAAATGTCTTGCTTACAGATCTTTCAGTTAAGGGTTCAATTGAACTTGATATTTTGAAATGAAGGCAAAATAGGAAAAAAAGAGACTACAGAAATTTTAAGTGATGTGAGATTGTAAGGCATATATTCAGTAGAAGAATGCCTGTCTTTTTTAGTTCTCAGGCAAAGATAATCACATATTGTTGCATTATTTTTGTGATCATTTGAATGGTGTAAATTTAAAAGGGAAAGACATAGCAATGTCAGACAACAGATTACTGAGCAGGTGATTATCTATAATTGTCCCGGTCCCCTTCAATAAACACATCACACCGAATGACATTTGACGACCTTTATTAAACTTCAGTAACATAGCTTTGATCACCAAAATTACTAATAGGTTCATAGGTTCATAGGTTCATACTAGGCTATCTGCCCTAGGGCATTTATAAGCTTAGCCAGAGTGTATTTGGCTTTCGCCACCCATTTTAAATTAATTTTGCTATGCCCTTTTTTGAGGTTAGTATACTGTGCCTCTGTCTAACAGTGACACAGAAGTGATACCCGGGATAAACCTACGATCTCCCATCCACTCATCAAGATTCCTCTTGAAGAGAGTCAATGAGGGACTCTGCCTAACCTGGACTGGGATTTTATTCCAGAGTGAAGGGAGCCTCTGGGTTATGAATCTGTCCCTCCAGCATGTCCTATTTATTTCAGTGCTGAGGTTCAAGTCTCTCGAGCGTGTAGCTCGATGGAATTTGGATTTTTTGAGGTGCAGCATGTCCCTTAATTCCGGGTTGGACATGGCCTTATACGTCAGGCACAGGTCACCTCTGAGCAGGCGGTATGCCACTGAGTAGAGCTTGAGTTTCTTTAACCGGGCAGCATATGGCATCTGTTTGAGCCCTTTGATCCTCTTGGTGAGGTACTTTTGGGGTCTTTCCAGTTGCTGCGGTGTTTGGTAAGGTACATCCCAAAAGGGGCATTGTACTCGATTATGGGCCTGATGAGGGATGGGTAAAGAGGCACGATGACCTCCACTAATCTAGATGTGAATCCCTTCATGATTAGGTGGGCTATATAAAATGTTTTTCTAACCACTTTGGCCACGTGGTTGTCAAATGAGAGACTGCTATCAACTTGGGTCCCCAGGTCCCTAATTACTTCTTCTGTACTTAATGGATTACCACCTATGTGGTAATTTGTGGGCACTTTGTTTTTGCCAAAGGGGATGACTATACACTTTTTGGCGTTTAGCTTGAGGCCATGGCTCTGACACCAGTTGTCTGTTTCTATGAGGCCCTTGCTTGTGTCGGCTGGAGAGTCGATTATGGTGCCCAGTTTGCAGTCATCTGAGAACTTGGTCAGCCACATTCCTTCCGTGTTGGCCTGTACCTCTGAGAAATATATACCAATTACAGCTGGACATAGTGTAATCGATTTTAAACACAGCATAAACATCCTTGTAATGTTAATCAGGGCAGCGTACCTGCTCATCCTGCCAAGTAAGCATCGTACATACCTTTGCTTGCTTACTTTACTTATAAACCTCCTTATAATGTTAATCAAGACAGTGTACCTGCTCATCCTGTCCAGTAAGCAGCGTCCATACCTTTACTTGCTTACTTTCTTATGAAGCAGCGTCCCATCTCACTTCATAAACATTTAATCAAAATATCAATTAACAACCAAATAAGCAGCATCCTTACCTCCGTTTGCTTACCTATTCAACAAACTTCCTCCAGCTGCTCATTTCCTTTCCACAAATCCTTGGAATAAACCTCCACACACCGGGGGAGAACAGAAGAGGGCAAGCCTGTTCGTCTTCTCCACCATCCAGCCTGACCAGGCTGTTCCCCCTCCCTTCAACTCAAATTCTTCAACCCACTACTTCCCATAAAGGGAAGAATCAAGTCAAACATCATTCGATTTGTACCTTAGAATCCTGTCGCAAACCCACCATGTCATACCAGCACTGAAACACACCCTAATGAAACTAAATAAAGTAGCCCATGTAGACAAGCTGCTTACACTACCATACAAAGTCTTTACCAGTCCAACCCCAAATGCACCACAAACCATAAAACCAGCCAACAAAACTAACCAAACACAATATACACCGACCTGAAATGCCTACTGGCCCCAGCCACCCCAGCTCAGTGACTAGCCCTCACCCTCCAGAATGTGGTAAAATAATCCAACCCTACCTCCTGTAAAACTGCTGTCATTCAAAGCCAATTCCTCCTATACACAAAGCACCACCCAGCTCACCATCCTGATCCCCTTATTCAATGCAACCTGTTAATCCCGGCTAAGACAACACCCCTTTTATCAAAACCTCTCCTATAACCGCCCCCTTAAACCTGCCACAGTCAAGTAATCCTAACCATAATCTTACCTGCCTCAGCTCACCTAATATCCCCTTCAATAGTAACATAACTTGGTATGCTACCATAGTAATCTGCCCACCAAATCCATTCAAAGAAAAAAAAAAATTCCCCAACTATCAACAAGACAGTGTGAAAATCACCCTGATGCTTCCACAGCAATGGACAAATCAAACCCCTATACAGCTGCTCTGCTGGAATCCATAACCTCATTCCTAATGCTCCATCAGCCGATACATTCCTCAGCAGCTTCCCTCACCTGTCGAGTCCAAATTCCTTCAGATCACCAAAAATGCCAACTCAGCAAGTCCCCGTCTGCGACTTCACTGTGATCTGTAAAAGAAAAACTGTAAATCTTCTACAACTGCAAAGCCCATTTCTTAATGACATTATGCATCACTAAGAGCACAGCTCTTTAATCAACTGTATGAAATGCATGCATTACTGAATGCCAACCCCCTTGACTTAAGATATCTTAGTGAATTTTTTTTTTTTTATTACCACCCATATTCATGATAAGACTGATACACATACAAAATTACCAAGTTCATTGCATCAAAAGGCCTATTCTGATATCCTTTTAACCATCTCATGAGGTTTTTCAACCAAGCTGTTAACTAATAAATAGGGCAGGGAAAGTTAAACCTACAGAATCTGTCAACAAAATGCCAAACTCCATGACCCACACTATTCGTCTACCCCCAAAGAACATCCCAGTGAAATAATCCAAAGATAACCTTCACGGTGAAACACACCAACCTATTAACCCCTACCAAAATAACCACTTTAAACTAGCAGCCATGCAACTTCAGAAATGCCTAACTCCTGAAAAGCCCGTGTTTGAAACAAAACCCTGCCATGTATATACAACAACAACAAATACCTCCTTATCCCACTACCAAACAACTGGATGGGTGACTAAACTCACCCTAGGGTTCTAACCCTGTCCCAAGAAAGACAATAGAAGCAGCATGAGGAAATGAAATTGATCATGGCTACCTATCAGAACCTTCACCATTAACCCCATAACTTCCTATGCTCCTATGACTGTTGTGATTCTGCCTCGCCAGTAAATCCCAAACCTCCTATAAACAAACCCCCACATCACCTTGCCCCCATACTTCCCTCAACAAACCCACTGTGTAGCATTTCCAATAATCAAAATCCATGCAAGAAATCCATTACCTTTCAAAGCCATTTCATCAGGGCACTGACCACTGGCCACCCATCTGTGACCTCCTTGTGCACCACCCAAACAACTGGGATATCCATTGAAATAGGCTCTGTCACTCCTCTTCCTCTTCCTTCAGGTTGCCGACCTTAGCCCGTCCAATTTCACACCTCTGCACTTTCAGTCATTAAGTGCTGCTCCCTTGTGCTCCCCATGTGTAACCGCCTTGTTTGCCACTGCTTCCATCATCTGCGAATTCACTGCATATCGCCACAACTGGTACTCGGCACACCACCATCTACAAAGAAAAGGACAAAGTAAACCCTCTAATATGTAAAGAGAATGCTCCACCTTATACCCACCTATTCCAACTTATAGCAGCAGTGTTCCAAGAGCTCCCTTCTGTAAGAAAGAAAAAGACATGTAAATCATTTAACATACATAACCACATGCCAAAACATCTTCAAAGACAACTTTCCTTCCAACCCAGAAAGGAATGTACCACCATCACACCCATCTATGCCAAGGCAATCATAACTGAGGCTATGCTTCCAATGACCCCATCAAATATCCAATATAAATTTAACTGCCAGGTGAGTATGTTGAAACTAAACCCACACATGAAGGGACCTATCAATATCTACAACCCGGATAACCTTGCGATTCCAGACCACATCAATTAGCACACTGTATAAGCCAAGCTAGCTTATATTGTAAAACCAGTAGCCTAGTTCATAACCTTCCATCTCCAAATGAGGCACACTAACCAACACAGAATCCAGATAAAACACAACGGCAACTGACGTTAACTAAATTCCTCCTGATCAGTGCACTCCTGAACTGCTGATGTGCTTTTGCAGCCATTCTAACTAGTGATATCATAAAGAAGCTCCATGCAATGTTTTTTTTTTTTTTTTTTTTTTTTATTAATGCTTGAGATGTATCATACCGTATACTGCAATTCTATGAACATATATACTCGCTTTATTTTAGACACAAGACCCATCCAGATATTTTCTAACCACATGTTAGCATACAAGGATTGTGAGCTGTTGAGGCCAAATCTAAAAGCCAGAAAATGCCTTAGGAAATATGTCAAGAGTTGCTCAAAACTCAAACACAAATGCAGGTCAACAAAGGACTCTCCCCATCATGGTTAAATCCATCCTGACATACACAGAGAGTAGAGCCTGCCCTTCCCATTACTACTGGGGATTGCATTGTTAGTAGTGTTTTTTTTTTTTTTTCTTGCAAAACCAAAGTTAAAGAAAAATGTGGGGTCTACCTCTATAATCTGCAGTAGATGCTGGCACATCTGCTGATGCACTGTAGTATCGACCGGCAAATATGCCACTTGCTGTGCTAGTACCACTGAAAAGGGGAGCAAACCTTCTTCATGGGAAACTGGCAACCCACGAAATGGCAACTCAGTCTCTTCAAGCAACCATAGCTCTGGCCCACAACCACAAAGACACATGCTCCATCCCAACCCCAACACTGAAAATTCTCTACATATACAAAAGCCAAAACCTTTTTAATAAGTAAACCAACAAACATGCCTTCATAATTCCCAAACATCAACACTTCACGGAAACACCTCCGACACTTCCAAGCAAAGCCTACAGTCAGAAAGCACTCAGCCAACAGTGACAACCAAAAGCAAACTCGACAACAGTTAAAAGCCACTAGAACCGCCCATTGATTTACACCTGTGTTTTTAATGAAACAAAGCCTGAAAATCATGGCTTTATTCTGTGCCCTCCCTCTTCGACAGTTTGCCAGACCACAACTTGCACCAGGAACAGGCCAAAGCTAAACTTAGACCTTAGCTTATAAAACATTCATGGCATTGAGTGTCTCTTCCCATACGTGCCCGTTCCCTGCAATAGTTAAGTCGCAGTACGCATGAGCGACAATAGTTAAGCTACACTACACATAAGCCGCAAATAACTGTTACTTGCAGGTGGGAAAGCCTGTGAACATCCATTGCAGCTTGCCGCTCCCTCCAATTGCCTACACCCAACTGTAATCACCCAACAACACTAGGGTTACCACCTGTCCCACTTTTCGAGGGACAGTCCCTCTTTAGGCAGTTGTGTCCTGCATAAAAATGGAAAAAATGGCAAATATCCTGAGATTTTAGGACAAAATTATTTCTTATATTTTATGTAATAGTTGCATAAAACAGTTATTCTGTATCTGAAACACCTAACTGATATAAAAAATAGAATAATCAACTAAAATGCTACAAGAATAAGATTTTATTCAGGCAAGAAAGTGAATTCATGTCCTTTGTACTGGCCATGGGTGTGTTTTCTCATGCAAAATCTGACGTTTGTACCAAAAATGTCCTACTTTGGGCATTTGAAAAGGTGGCAACCCTAAACAACACTACCATAGTCCTGCTGACCATCAAACGGATTCTACTACACCAACGAAGCAAATCTAGAACAGCAAATAACTACCTACCAGGTACAACTGTGAACTTACTTATTCAACCAGAGAGCTCCCACTAGAGAGCTAAGGTGTTAGCCCTAACACAAGTTTGCCAGGAAATCACTGTTATCACAAGTTTGCCAGGAAATCACCATTAACGAAGGTGATCTTCTCTCATCCATTTCCTGTTTCTTGAAGAATGTAATGTCCATGTGGCTGAGCGAAATAATCCCCTTGTGATACATGCCCTGCCCCACTCTTCTTCCACTTGGCTGTTACACACGGGGCATCCCCCCTCCTCGAACTAAGATGCACTATCGACTGGGGAAACAGCACAGTTGGAGAAGAAAAGCTAAATGCTGAATACTAAAGCATGCAACCGGGAGAGTAAGTAAGCACACCTACGAAATTGTGAAATGTTTACCTTACAACCTTGCACTGAGAAAACATTTAACTATACTTCCCAGCGTTCATGCTGAATAAGCATTTGTCCCGACTTGTCAGCTGAACACATGATGAAATGTAAATTATGAAACCCACAAATAGACATACCTGCTGGGAAGACTGATCTTCCCCCAAGGCAATACTGATCCCAACTATTTATTGTTTGTTGATGCCTACAAGACTTAGATGGTCATAATGTCAAAACACAGAAACTCACAAAAATCCGAACCGGCCATGATGCTTTAAGTAGAGGGGAGAGTGGAACATTGGCATTTTTTGCTTTAGTCCTTAACCACCAACTTTAATTAACAAAACCGCCAAACTGACGTCAATCTATGAAGGACATGCAACACAAAATGACTGTGGTGACCTGCCTGGGGAGCCACCACCAAATAAAACCATATGAAAGCTGCTACCACACAGCATGGCTACCAAACCACTAGCTCCTTCATTGCTGTAAATAAACTCAATTCTCCCAGTCACACTATATGCCACTTAAACCAGACCTCATACCGACTGAAAACAAAGAAGAAGCTTTTACACACACACGTATATAACACAGCTTCCATATTCTACCCTGTTACCGCCGGCAATACATATTACTAGATTTACTAGGCCTACCTGACCACACCAGTACTATATAGGTAATCTCGGATGTAGGACTTGCCTTAGCAAGTTCACGCCAAAATGTGACTACTTACTCAACGACACTTGTCTAAGCCCCTTAAGCCCCTCTCCACCCTTATCTCATTTCCTCCCAATCATCCCTCCCTCCATTTAACCCTTTCACCTTCCCCACCCACTTAACTCCCATTAATATATCAGCCTAACCCCTTCTGACGATGTCCCAAGACAACATGGTTTGTTACCAAACCTCATTTATGAAAAGAAATTAGTAAACTTGAAGTTACAAGAGCTGCATGAGAAATGTTTGAGAATACATATAGTAGAACAGAAGTCTCCAAAAACACCCTGTAATCACCAAACGTTGAAATTTAATATGAAGCTTTCAGGTCTACACCCTTCATCAGCATGTATGCTGATGAAGGGTGTAGACCTGAAAGCTTCATATTAAATTTCAACGTTTGGTGATTAGAAAATGTTTGAGAATAACAAGTGATCTCATGAAATGTATTAATTATAATTTAGAATTACCATTGTTTCTTAAGATATATTTGTGACATTAATGTAGATAAAGCAAAGCAGAGAGAAAATAATGCAAATTAAATGGAAAACAGTTAATACAGGATAATTAGAGAAATGCACCAAGGGGTAAGAAACTTAGGCTTTCTGAGGAGTGGAGGTAAAATAAAAATAAAAATAAGGAAAAACGTGTGAGCCTGTCATGCTCATCATAGAGCTAAACTAAATCATTATTGATAGAAACTTGCCAGCTTATTGTAGAAATATTGATGATATTGATGAGATTAATACAAAAAGAATTAACTATAAAATGTAGTTTAACTGAAAACAGTAGAGAGTTTCAACGGACTTAAATGACTGTACTTCCAGCCTCAAAGATGCTACAAGATGTCTGAGTAGACCGTGGACTAGGGAATGATCAAAGGACAATAGCTCTCAAACACAAATCAGGGCAGAAGACCAAAGGGGCTGATGTGAAAGTGTCTTCCATTACAAAATAAGAAGTAACAGCAGTGAGTGATCAGAGAAAATGCACCATACTTTCTGTGACTGCTACATTACCTTTTGTGTTTTACAGGAAAACAAAATCAAAGGAAGGCACTCAAGACTGGTGATGGTGTTTAGTGATACGATAATAAGATAGAGATAGAGAGAGAGAATAGTTTTGCTGATGTTGTCATGAAGTCTTGTTACTAAAAGGTGACAGAAAGTTATTCAGTAATCACAATTTTAAATAGAGACATTGACCTACCTGGCAGCATTTAATGGAAAAGAATTAAAGAAAAAAAAATTCAAGTTATTCACCAATGTGGAGCTGGAAGAAGGACTTTTAGGAAGATTGTAGTAGATCTTATTAAATCATGGGAAAGGCAATAGTAGGAGAACTTAAAAGAACACTATGGATAGTAGATGTGAAGAATGCTTTCAACAAGTAAGCAAGGCATGTTAATATTGTTCATAGGTTCACAAGTAAGTTCTAGGCATTCAGTCTCATAACCATTGCAAGCCTAGTCAATAACCCATATTCAAATATTCTTTCCAGTCTCACGGAAAACAAGGCACTATAGAATGGGAGAGACTTTGTGGCTGCCCTTATGATTAACTAGGCCTACCTTAAAGATGACAATGGTGTTACTCTGGCATGTGATGGAAATTTATTCCAGAGATGGGGGATCATGTATGCATCTCGGTTTGCAGCGCACATGATAGCTCTTTATTTTGTGTTCATTAAACAGCTCTGCACCTAGTGTAGAGCTTCAAAACAAGGGTAAATGACAAAACATGCTAATGAAGTAATCAGCATTACAAAGACAGGAATAGAATATGTACTGATCAAGAATTGCCTATAATAAAAATTAATCAACACTACAAAGACAGAACTTGAATGCAAACTGATCAAACTTATGTAAAATGTATTTAAAAAAAATAATATATGTTAATGCAATGCAAAATTACTTTCAGGTATCTGTACAACTACCTTATGCACATTAATAAGAATAAAAATGTTTGCCTGCCATGTGCAGGTGATTCTGCAAGCTCAGAACCAGATGCACCTACATACAGAAAAGAAAGATGAAACCTGGCTGATAAGAATAACAATGCAAATGACACAAGAAATAGAAAAAAAATCCCCCTTACAGCTGCAGAATAAAACATATCTCATACAAAAGTATATTGTCCAGTTTACTCCCTTCTCTCAATCTCTCTCTCCTCTCTCTCAGTGTCTTTTCTACCCCATCCTTCTTACTAGCTCCATATCTCTCTCTCTCTCTCTCTAAATATATATATATATATATATATATATATATATACATATAACATATCACACACACACACATGCACACACACGCACACACACACACGCACACACGCACACACACACACACACACACACACACACACACACACACACACACACACACACACACACACACACACACACACACACACACACACACACACACACACACACACACACACACACACACACACACACACACACACACACACATATATATAAAATATATAGACAGAGATTGTGAAAGAGAGAAAGAGAGTTGCTTAGTTATATTGCATAGCTGAAAGTTTTGCAGGAGACATGCTTAGGTTTTCCTCCACATCAGCATTGACATCAATGATTCTGTGTGAACCCTTTGGATCTCTGAACGTTGAGAGGAACTCCTCTGTTTCAGTCAGTGGTGAGTCTGTAAAAGGACCACTTTCAGTAGCCACATGTTCCAGGACAACTGCAGCAGCCTTACATCTCACCTGCATGATCATGTCACTGGCCCTACGTCATATTTTTGAATAGGTATGGCCATACCCTCCTACCGCATTGACATTGTTGACATTGTTGACAATCTGCTGCCAGGTATGGTCATGGCAGGAGCTGTCTCCTCTGCCTTTCCCTAAGATGAAAAAGCCGTGTTGACATAGTGCATGGATAATCACTTCATTCGCTCATCACTGCATGGTAGTTTATGGTGTGTAGATGTCCTGGGCACCAAAGCCCTGCATGATATGAAGCATAAAAGAAAAAAATGGTAAGCCATAACTGATTGCTAACAAAACAAATATGTATAAATGTACCCATCCCGCATGCAATAAATAATTAAAAAAG
Source organism: Protopterus annectens (assembly GCF_019279795.1). Taxonomy (NCBI): domain Eukaryota; kingdom Metazoa; phylum Chordata; order Ceratodontiformes; family Protopteridae; genus Protopterus; species Protopterus annectens. Next base: position 1,451,059,066 of record NC_056725.1, on the reverse strand, counting down.
TAAGGCCCTATTTGGCCACACGCAAGTTAATACAGATTTATATCAGAGTACAAGGACAAAATGACTGACTTCAATAATTGTCTAAGTTTCTGGTATCATTCTATGGAGATCCAGTATCTGTCTGCCTGGGATGACATGATTGACAAACTACAATGCTTTGCCAGAGATGGCCTGCACCTGTCGACCTTGGGATTCCGGATACTGGCTAAGGCTCTTGCCACCCCTATAGTGCCTTTTTTAGGCAAAGTTCAAATGACAAATTCACCAGCTTAACAGGTACAAGCAAACAAAATCTGAGGGTAATGCTACTCAATGCTAGAAGTCTAAACCTCAAAATGCACTCACTCGAGGCACTACTTAAAATGGAGAACATTGACATCTGTACAATGACAGAGACCTGGTTCAAGGCTTCAGAGAGCACCACTGCATTACCAGGCTATAATTCATACCACACCTTTTGGCCACCTAAACTGGACAGAAAAACTAAAGACGGAGGCGTGTCCATATTCATTAAGGATACTCACACCTCCAGGCTAGTTGCTCAGCATAATGCATCCGAGATTATCCAAGTGCAACTAACTCTGGGCAAGATCGCAATCCAAATTGTAGCTTGCTACAGATCCCCCACCATGCTCCAGGATTCAAACTCCTCATTTCTTGATATACTGGAAAATATTAGGGTACAACCTAACACCCTAATAATGGGTGATTTCAACTACCCCACCATTAACTGGGAAAACTACTCATGTACCAACTCTTGTGCTTAACAATTTCTGGAATTCATAAACTCCAGTGCCTTGGATCAACTTATCCACACCCCCACCAGTGGCAGCAATATCCTAGACCTGGTCATTACTAACATTTGCGACCGGTGTTCCACACCAGAGGTCAGTTCCTCATTGGTCAGATCCAACCACAAGCTAATCACCCTAGACATCCACATCCCGCCCCCACCCCCATTAGGGATACCACTGTAAAAAATTTCTTCAAAGTCAACTTCATGCTTCTTAAGATAGAATTGGCAAACTTCACGACACCCATGCTGATGAGCAATAGAGATACGACTGCTGAATCCTTCACAAATGTACTTTATAAGCACTTACACGAGTGCATGGATCATGCAATCCCTAACAGAACCAAGATGCTATCCTCCAAAAAAAGGAAGCCAATCTCGTGGTCAACTGCCATAAACAAACTCTCCAACAGAAGAAAGAAACTGTTACAAAAAAGAGTAAAATCCCATGATTGGAGGAACTCCATGGTCAGCCTCAGTAAGAAGCTGAGATCCCTCATAAAATCCTCCAACGCTAGTTACGAAAATAAAATCGCTACTGATTCTAAAGACAACCACAAAGCATTCTATAGCTATGTCAAGAATCTCAATGGCAACACTCAGATCTTCTCTGAGTTACAGCACAATGGCACTAAATATACAGAACCAGCTGATATTGCCAACATCCTGGCAGATAGGTTCAGTGCTAACTTTCCCCCCTCTCAACCCCTAAAGGGCCCATCTCTATACCAGAAGAATGCAAAGTTCCTGTAATCACGGCTGCACAGGTAAAAAGCACACTCTCCAAAGCCAAGAACACAGCATCCATGGGACCTGATAACATCCCAAGTTGCGTTCTACGTGAACTACAGAACGAACTGGCACCCCACCTAAGTACCATGTTCAGTCATAGCCTCAACTCAGGCTTTGTACCCACTGAATGCTGCACAGCAATGGTTATCCCACTCCACACAGGGGGAAACACCACAGACCTTGGGAACTACTACCCCATTAGCCTGACGAGCCTGGTCTGCAAGGCTATGGAACATATTATCATGGAACTTATAAACAATGACTTTGGTAATCTCCAAATTCTGGACCCCACCCTGTTCAGGTTTGTAAAAGGCAGATCATGTCTCCTAAACCTGATAGAGTTCTTTGAAGTGGTCACCAAAGCCATAAATAAGGGTAAGGTGGTTCACACAGCCTATCTAGATCTTGCCAAGGCTTCCACACCATCCCCCACTCTAGAATTATAGATACACTCACTAAACTAGATATAAATCCCTATGTTACAAGATGGGTTGCCAACTGGCTCACTGACAGAACCCACACTGGGAAAGTAGCAGACTCCAAATTCAACTTCAGACCAGTGACAAGTGGAGTACTACAGAGTTCAGTCCTGAGCCCTCTCCTGTTTGGTATCTACTTCTCTGAAGTACAGGCTAATACAGAAGGTATTTGGCTAATGACGTTTGCAGATGACTGCAAACTAGGAGCCATAATCAAAACTCCTAATGATGTGGACATCCTAAAAAAGGGCTTCACTGAGACAGATGCCTGGTGTCAAAGCTCAGTGCCAAAAAGTGCATTGTCATCCCTTTTGGTAAAAACTCTGTACCCATGGACTACCACATAGGCAGTAGTCTACTTAACACCAAAAGTGTGATAAGAGATCTTGGGATGCAAGTGGACAGAAGTCTCACCTTTGATAATCACATCGCCACAGTAGTCAGGAAATTCTTCTACATGACACACCTCATTACAAAAGGTTTCTCACCCAGAAAAAAAGAGGTCATTGTTCCCCTCTACTTGTCACTCATTAGACCCATTATAGAGTACAATGCCCCTTTTGGTATGTACCTCACAAGACATCTACAACAGAAGGCTGCAGAAAAACTTCACAAAGAGGATTACTGGCCTCAAAGAAATGCCCTACGCAGACCGTCTCAAAAAACTTCAGCTTTACTCTGTCGCATATCCCATACTCAGAGGTGATCTCTGCCTAACATACAAAGCTATGTCAAACCCAGAGCTGTTGGACATGCTATTCCTAAAGAAATCCCAATCCCTCTGAGCTACATGCTCTAGGGACCTAAACCTTGACACCACAATAAACAGAACATGCTGGAGGGATAGATTCCTGTCCCAGAGACTTCCCATACTCTGGAACAAACTACCTATCTATATCAAACAAAGCTCCTCATTAGCACTTATCAAGAAAAATCTTGATGACTGGATTAGAGATAGGAAATTCACTTCTGTGGCTCTGCTCAACAGTGGCACAGGAAAATAATTGTCTTGGGTGTCAAAAGCCAGGGTACCTTTTGGCTAGGCTTATATAGGCCCTAGGGCCAATAGCCTAGTACCTACCTATGAACCTATGACATTTTGTAAAGTCTGATAACATGAAATCAGTAACACAAGTAATGTGAACATGTATGGTAGAGAACTTATTCATACCTTGCAAGTATTCATCATGACAAAAATTAATGATATTGTAAACTTTTATATCATAATTAATGTACTATGGCAAGAATGCCCTCCTGGCATTCTGTGTGTGTGTGTGTGTGTGTGTGTGTGTGTGTGTGTGTGTGTGTGTGTGTGTGTGTGTGTGTGTGCGTGTGTGCGTGTGTGCGCGTGTGCGCGTGTGCGCGTGTGCACGTGTGTGTGTGTGTGTGTGTGTGTGTGTGTGTGTGTGTGTGAACCTGATGATGTGTAACCTAAACGCTAATAGTGATATGTCAAGTAGGTGTAAAAAGGATGAGTGTGTCATGCCAATACTATAATTGCTGTGTTCCTTGCTACATATACACTGTGTTATACTGCATTACAAGGTCATTTTTTATGACATCTTTTACATTTGCATTGTGCTCAGGAGTGCACAATCATGGATCACAGCCAAAGGAAAAATACTGAAAAATTTAATCTGGGCTACCTTCTGTTGTGCAAATGAGCCAGCACTCTGGATAGCACTCAGTGAAAAAATGCACCTGTCAGGTAACTTTCCCTCTGACACAAGGCATAAGTGCACCAAGTTTAAGATTACAGAAAGAGGACAGCTGATGCAAAGTTTTAATCCCGTTTATAGTTACTTTTACAAATGGTGTCATTATTAATTAGAAAGGCAACACTAAATACAAATGATTATTAAATCTATTTTTATTTCAAAAAATTTATCATTAATGTTTGCTATAAATGACCAATATAATGTTTGTAAATTATGTTTAACCGGACAATACTAATATTTAATTTAAAATGCACTTGAACAGGTGTGATGGGCACAATAGCTTTGTTATAATTATTATGACTAATCACAGTATGTGTTTAGGGCAATATGTCTTGTGAAGTATTTACGTAACATACCTCACCATGTATTACTCAGGTCACACAATTCTATGTATCTAGAAGGTATTTACAACCACAAATACTGCTTTATTACAGAGAAATGTAGTCGCTTGACTAATTAATGTCACACATATGCAAGCATCTCTTAAGTATATCTCCATTAATTCATTCTTAAATTACTTTATTATCTCTAATTATTATGTTAAAAACTAAGCTCTCCTGTGGTACTGACAGTTAATAAGCAAAGTTTCACATCTTATCCTTCTTTTTCTAGAGGGGTCAATTCCCAGGAGGTACTGTTCAATCTTACTAGTGTTTAAGTCCCAACAACCCAATATGTTAAAATTCATACCATTTTCCTCCAACCAACAGTGATTATAACAATCCACATGAAGTATTTCAATGTTTAACACTGGAACATGTGTCAATAGGTTGAGCATACATGTGACCAAATCTTACTGCCATATTTCATACATTCCATACTTTTTGATTTAATCATTGCCAATGTGTCTGCCAAGGCATTGCTGTGCCTTCACTTGTGGAAATGCAGTTGGCAAGGCTGTGCATCTTTGTGCACAAGCTGTTACACATGACATATGAATAGAGTACCAATTCAGACACATTTCTAGCTTGACTTCTACAGACATGACTTGCAATGTTACGGATGGTGCTCCATTTAAATCACACAGATGGGCTGTTGAGGAGTCCAGGATTTTTGTGACACTCCTCCTGAAGACTACAGATAGAGGCTGCTGCATGGGTATTACAGTGGATCTCAGTATAAGGCTGAGGCTTGAAATAGCTTGGCCAAGGCAGTCTCCAATGCAAACGGCCTCCTACATACTGGGGAACAATGATGTCAGCACTACAGAGACATGAAGAGGTGCACACAGGACAGATCAACAGTCGATGATATAGCATTAATTTCCCAGCCAAGACAGTTAGTCCTTATTTTTCATATTTTTTGTTCTTTTCTCTACTGTACGTCTGTAGAAGAGATAGCAGAAAACTGTGACATGCATCAGGAGAGATTATCTCACTTCAGAAAGGCATGGGGTAAGTATGTATCAGGTGTGAATGCAAAGCAGAGAATAATATTCAGTCCATCACACTATTGCATCTTGAGCTGGCATACCTTAAATTTTATATCAAGCACAAATGCCTGCTCCAATAGTTCTTGGTGATTGCATTAGGCAATGAGTAACTGTGCGTAGATTCAACATCTGGAAACTGGCATTACATATTTTTACAGAATAGCATTTCTCTGATATTAACCTCAGCACTGCATGATATTATGTATTCAATTTTTGCAAATACAATAATGTTAAAGGCATATATATATATATCTGATATTGCATAGTCAAGTACATTTTTAGATGTCATATCATACCATTGTGATTAATGTTATGACACATTAATGCCTTCCTATCATATCTGGATGGACAATGATGCACATATTTATTTCTCACACTGGTTTATATATTGAAATAAAAAACTAATATGACATGCCATTGATCTAAATCTCTTTTTTTGTCTCCCGTCAACCTATCTCTCTTTTTTTAATTATATATATATATATATATATATATATATATATATATATATTAGTGTGTCTGTGTGTGTGTGTGTGTGTGTGTGTGTGTGTGTGTGTGTGTGTGTGTGTGTGTGTGTGTGTGTTTCAATGCATTGCTGCTGAATACAACATTAGTACAAGAAGATAGAGCAATCACTGGGGTTGAGTCCACCATCCCACCACAGGTGGCTGCAGCAGTACCACCACAGGCAGCACAGACACTCAGCATTGTGTCCTACCCTCTGCTTGTCCTTCACACAAATATGCTTAGCTCTGCTGCACTATAGAAATACAGGCTGATATTACTGCTGTGGAACAGTTTGTGCATGTATTAGAAAGACAGTGATTATATTCACATTATGCAGTGTCACACCTGTCCTTACACTGGTGAAGGTTGAGGCTAACACTTTCCCTTGCTTGAATCTGTTGTCAGTGTTCATTCAAATGTGTCAGTTAAACTTAACAATTCTGGAGTTTTTATATGTTGAGCTGAGAAAATCTTCCTGTCTGTACACTTTTATTTTATACCATCAAGGGTTCAAATCCAGACATATGTCATACATTTATTTAATGCTTTTGCATTTTAATATAATTTGTGTAAGTATGCTGCATATGCTGTCAACAACAGTCTTCTGCTTTTGTTCGTGTCACATTTTCACTCTACTACACTATCTTCATCCATACTGGAAACACCTTATTGTACACAGCAAAACATCTGAAGTGTACAGAGTTTCAAGGGGTATACACATTTATGCATCTTAATCTTTGTTTGTTTGTTGTTGTCATTCGTAACCTTGAGAATCATTGTCAATTGGAGGCATATAATTTTATATATAATATTTGATGATTTCTTACATTCTTAGTTTGGGATGTCAACATTGGTCATACAATTGCATTGACAGTTTCTTTGTTCAATTTTTGTGCTTGTTCTGTGTCTTTAAATGGAGCCAATGTTTTGGTGCCAATAAGGTTATTTAAATGGTAACCGCTATTTTAAAATTTTAGTTCTGATGAAGCCCGTGTTTTGAACGGGTGAAAGCGCTTAACTTGTAACCATTCGATTTTCATTAAATATTGGATTATTTTTATATCTGTCTCACAGCTTATGGTATTTCTGACAAGCTTTGAAGATTTTTTGTCTGGCGTCTCACGACTGTATAGCATTTGGCAAAGCATTTTAATTTGTTTATTTAGTTCTGTTGTATTTGCGAACGCCAAACACTTTTGTACTTTTATGTTTCCACTAGTGATAACATGCTTGTTCCTGCATGTGTTTCCTAATTAACTTATATTGTACATATAAGGAGTGAAGAACTGCTGCTGTCATCACAAATGTGTAAATCATTATAAATGAAACATGGCCATAATTCATATCCGTTCTGTATTCCATCAGATTTGGACATGACTGTATGTGTATATTGCTTATTTGCATGAAGGTCAGCAGAGAGTACAATAGAGTTCTGCCAGTTTCCATTCTAAGTTCAACACCTCAAGATATGATTACATGTGTGCTAAGACATTGCCATCAGGTGAGCAAATGAGCTTGCCAACAGTGTGCTTCGGGGAGACAGCTAAAAAAATGACAACAATGAATTACATGAGTAGTTTCTACATGTTTTGCATGCATTAATGGAATTTTGAAAGTAAGGTATCTGCATTTCACAGTATTGTAGACTTAATTAATTAATTTGGTTTGTTAATGCATGTTTATACTTTACCAGTTACACCTACACCTTTGTAACAATGGCGTGTAAACTTTTCATATAGTCTGTCACTGTTATTCAGAAGTGCATTGTCATATTTAAGAGGTGCCTTTTTGTATTGTCAATAGACATTGTGCAAGCATGAGCCAAGACAACTCACAACAGCATAATAAATGGTTACTAGATGTGTGTAATCATCCTGGGATGGACTGTCAAGAATGTTTGCTTGATGAGCCACTGTTTTTCAGCTGTAATTGACATTGACACCCCATACTGTGAAACAGGTGCATGTCACTCACAGTACAGCAATGTACATGAATAACAGTTTATAGGTGTTATAAGAAAAGTATGTCATTACATGAGATAAGCATAGCTTTGTTACTTTGGCATAGTCACACACATGCATTTGTCCCAAATCCCTGGGATGCATAGTAGTTGATGTTCAAACAGTGACTTTTTAATACTTACAAATGTGCATTCTCACATCTTTGAACTTGCACTGTGGCACTTGTGATTCATACTATGTTCTGTAGATTGTGTAACTAGTTAGGTAGATGAATCAAATCTGACAGTGGTGGACTTGTGTGTGTGTGTGTGTGTGTGTGTGTGTGTGTGTGTGTGTGTGTGTGTGTGTGTGTGTGTGTGTGTGTGTGTGTGTGTGTGGTTCTAGTATCAGTTAAGTAAGGCTTCAGCAATAGATATGCTGAGTCTATGCCCACTCAGGAAAAGCTTTAACTTTGGACACAGCCCTCACTGTACTTTATCTCACTTTAAACGCAAACATCTTCTCTGCATCACACTGTTGAGGACATCCTTTCATAAGTGCATTCACTGTAAAAGTCAAGACTTCTGTGGCACATACAAGTAATACTGTGTTCTCTAGGTTCTGTAACTAGTTAAGTAGGGAGTTCAAATTCCACAAAGCAGAATGTGTGTGTGTGTGTGTGTGTGTGTGTGTGTGTGTGTGTGTGTGTGTGTGTGTGTGTGTGTGTGTGTGTGTGTGTGTGTGTGTGAGAGATCAACCAAGGCAACCCATGTTGGCATTTGAAGCCAGGACAGTTAAAAATCCTTATTGATTTATGGTAGAAAACCTAGAAACACCACTCAGCAATGTACACAATTCATGCAAAATGGTGAAACCTACTCAGACATGATGGACATCACCAATATAATAACAAATAGCTGTAGTGTAAATTTCACTCCTGAGATGACTACTGAAAACTCTGCAATACCCGTATCTCTCAACCACCTCATCATCCCTAGATAATATGCCTGAAAGTACCTTGCAAGATGCAAAACATGTCTCCCATGGAACTAAATGGCATACTGGGCTGTTTGTTAAACAACATTAAACATGCCTTGGTGAGACCTCTGCATAATTTATTTAACCTGAGCCTAGCTACAGGATCATTCCAGAAAGTATGGTGTTCAGCAATGATGATGTCACTGAAAAAAAAGTGTCCCTATTTACCCACCCTGAAAACCATAGGCCTGCCACCCTGGTGAATCTTTTCTGTAAGGATATGAAACACATTATAATAGATTTACTAACACAGACATTAAAAATCTCAATGGCTAGATCTGCAATAACATGGTTTTGTAAGAGATGTATCCTGTCAACTCATTCTGGAAAACATCTTCTAAAAGGTAATACAAGGTGTTGAAAGAGTTCACACTGTATACACAGCCTTCCTTGATTTGGCCAAAGCACTTGACACCATCCCACATGCCAGCATAATTAGTAAACTACAAACAGAATCCCCATATGGAAAGATGGATAGCCACTTTGGTAAAAGGCAGAACCCATGCCATGCTGGTAGCAGGTGCAGTGCCCGAGAATAAGCAAATGACAAGTTGTGTCTCAAAGAGCTCAGTGCTGAGACCGAGATTACTATTGTTTATTATTTTCTTCTCTAACATACAGACTAAGAAACCCATGGCTAACCAAGACTACAGATGACTGCAAACGAGGAGTCATTGTCAAAATCTCCTTCTCTCCTCCTTAAATATAAAGAACTCAGAAACATCACTAAAAACTTATTATTCAGGACAAAACAAAATTCTCTCAAGAAGGCCAATCCAACCAGTTTTCTAATCCAAAAAAAATTCTGGCACAATATGAACAGTATACTTCATCCTGGTAAACCCACTACCCCCAACCCCTTCCCCGACAAAACCCTTTTCGAAACCACCACATTTCTAAATAACTACTTTATAGACTCTATCAGAAATTTAACCCCACCAGACAACAGCCAAAAACTACCTTTAACCCCCTCGACCACCCAGCCTCAATCAGCCTTCTCCCTGAAACCTGTTTCCACTGCATATATCACATCTCTTCTGCTAAAACTGAAACCTTGCTCACTCTCTTTTGGCAACCTATTCCCACAATTTCTTAAACTTGCTGCCGACTTTATAGCATATCCCATCTCAATTCTTATTAACCATTCTATCAAAGAATCCTCAGTCCCTGAGATCTGGAAATCCTTCTATACTATTGCACTTCACAAGGTTCATAGGTTCATAGGTTCATTGGTTCATACTAGGCTATCTTCCCTAGGGCATTTATATGCCTAGCCAGAGTGTGTTTGGCTTTCGCCACCCATTTTAAATTAATTTTGCTATGCCCTTTTTCGAGGTTAGTATACTGTGCCTCTGTCTAACAGTGACACAGAAGTGATACCCGGGGTAAACCTGCGATCTCCCATCCACTCATCAAGATTCCTCTTGAAGAGAGTCAATGAGGGACTCTGCCTAACCTGGACCGGGATTTTATTTTTTATTCCAGAGTGAAGGGAGCCTCTGGGTGGAGGTGGAGAGGTAACTCCACTGAACCCCAGTTACTGACCAATAGCCATCCTCTCCCTTCTCTCAAAAATTGTTGAGAAATGCATTCATAGGTACCTTATGTCCTATTTACTTCATGAAAGCCTCCTTACCCACAACCAGCACAGATTTAGACCTCACTACAGCACATCCACAGCCCTTTTGTCTTTTACCCAGACTGTAGCAGATGCAAGGGACAACAATAAACTCATATCATGTGTCTTCCTCAATCTCTCTAAAGCTTTTGATAGCATCTCCCACCCTAAACTCCTCTCTAAACTTTCTGAACTAAACCTCTTCGCCTCCACTATCCTCTGGTTCTCCAGCTATCTCAACAACCAATAACAATCTGTTAAATGGCAGACTTCCTACTTACCTTTCTTACCTATCCAAACTGGTGTCCAAAAGGATCCATCCTTGGCCCCCTTCTCTTTAATATTTTCACTAACAATCTTCGCTCTGTCTGCACCTCATCTTCACTAATTCAGTACACTGATGATTCTACCCTTATCACCCTCTCTGACAATCCCACTGACCTACACTCTTTCATGTTGACTTCCTTTAATATCATCAAACGCTGGCTAACTGACAACCAACTAATCCTTAACCCAAAGAAAACCAAACTCCTTCTTTTCCTCCCAAAATTTGTATCCCGTCTTAAAACTTCTTTCAGTCTCTTTTCTCTAGACAACACTAATATTTATGTAGACTCCACTACAAAACTTCTAGATATCACAGTTGACGACCCACTGAAATTTGACCATCTCATCCTACAGTCCATCAAAAAGACCAATCAAAAACTAGGTTTGCTACATAGACACATAAAATTCTTAACTATCACCGCTAGGACCTCACTTGCCCAAGCCTATCTCCTCCCCTGCCTACTCTACACTTCCCCCATATTCATACACATCCAAGCTAATATCCTAACCATACTAGAACAAACTTACAACCAGATAGCCAGATTTGCTTGTAATCTCCCCTGCAAATCCCATCTCTGCCTCACACTAAAAAACTTCAGTGGCTTGAGTTCTCACAACTACTCCAACTTTCACAGCTATAAATTCCACATTATCTTTTCTACAAACCTGAAAACTGTCCCTCCCTGTCCACCCTCCTATCCCTCTACAAACCTACAAAATGTCTCCATAGTACTGACCAAGCACTACTGAACACCTACAAGTCCAACAAAACTATAGGCAGGTTACTTTTTAAATGCTCCATATCTAAAACCTGCAACAAACTCCCATCTAACATACAACATATCCAATATTTGCTCCTCTTCAAAAAAGAACTGAAAAAAATACCTAGCCAACTCTCACTCCTGCAGCTGCCACCACCCCACCTAATCTCCCACTACCACAACAGAACTATTTCCTCCATACATTATATATACTTACAGTCCTCTGGATCTGTAGCTACACCACTGAGCACTCTTACAAACTAAACTTTCCTCCCAACTTTGCTCTCCATATTTTACTTCCTATTTCCCTGGCCGCCCCTACTCTCTCCTCCTCATTTACTTCTCCCCACTCTTACTTTACCACGTCTCCTTCCACCCCACCCATTATAACTGACACAACAGCCACTCTTTGCTATTCTCTGTCTCTTCAATTAGCCTTCACTCTTCTCTGCACTCCTCTTACTATTCTTCTATTTTGTTCCAACTACTCTACCTCCATCATTCTGTTCATTGTCCGTGCGCAAAATGTATATTTTTAATGATTTCTACAAGGCATTAATGCTGGTACTATGATGTCTTTTTTATCTTACCCTTTGTAATGTTCTTAAGCTTGCACTGTAACTTGCTATTGTTATGATATATGTGTATTATTTTTTTTTTTGCCACCATCTTTTTCATCATGTGCTTGTGGAGCTTTGTGAATACTTTTATGATTATCTGCAAGGCATTAATGTTGTTACTCATGTCTTTTTATCTTGCCCTTTTTAATGTTCCTAAACTTGCAATGTAAGTCAGTATGGTTATGATATATGTGCATTATTGTTTGGCATCATCTTTTTATCATGTGTTTGTGGAGCTTTTCTTCTTGGGTCTCCACTGAAAATGGGCTCCCAACCCAGTGGACTAACCCAGTTAACAAAGGACAAATAAATAAATAAATAATAAGTACATTTCCTTCTGACACACAAGCCCTCCATCAGGAACATACACTTATAAATGCCTGGTGTACTGAAAATGAACTAAAATTAAACGCTGAATAATGTAACATTGTTGCATTTGGCAGATAAACCATCACCACAGCATGTAGGCATTGACAATACCACATTTCAGAATGAAGATGTGGTTAACAACTTGGAAAACTGGGTTGATAATCCTCTTTTCTTTGATCACCATGAAGCAATGGTTGCCATGACTGCTTCTACTTGAAGCAGCTAATTGCCAAGGGAATGCATCCATATGCAAAGATATTATTTTTCCCTTTTGTATTCAGCGCAGATCAGACTAATCATAGAATACAATGCCCCTTGTGGGATGTACCTCACCAGACATATCAAATAATGAGACAAATATCAGACCAGTGGATCTAAACCTGCTCCTTCAGATCAGTAAAACAAGGTGGAGAGACATATTCATTACTCAGCATCTCCTTCACCTGTGGAATAGACTTTTCTTGCAGATAAGGCTGCTTGATAAATCATATGCATTCCAGTGGAACCTGTAAAATTGTATGAGTATTTTTTAATTCACCCCGAGCTTGACTTGGCCTTACCATCCTTGAGAGAGTAGATACAGTCTAAGGTGAGAACTGGCAAGGCATAATGATCTCAAGATTCAGTAAACTTGAACTTCCTATGATCCCTGTAGGCATACTGATCATCTTGAGAGGCTTCAAATATTCTTATAGGTTCATAGGTGTGTACTAGGCTAATGGCCCTGGGGCTTTACAAGCCAAGCCCATAGAAGTGCCCTGGCATTGTGCCGCCCGCCCTTAGTTTCCAGTGCCTCTATCAAGTAGAGCCACTGCAGTGATCCCTGGAGTGAACTTTCTATTTCCCATCCACTCATCATGATTTCTCTTGAAGAGGGCTAGTGAGGTGCTCTACTTGACATGTATCTATACTATAGCATGGGCAGTCTCTGTGTTATGAACCTGTCCCTCCAGCATGTATTGGTGATTGTGGTAATGACATTGCGGTCTCTGGAATGTGTGGTGCAGAGGGATTGAGATTTCTTTAGATGTAGCATTTCTAATGGAGCTGGAACAGACATGGCTTTGTAAGTCAAGCAGAGCTTGCCTCTTAGTAGACGATATGAGACAGAGAATAGCTGGAGTTTTTTGAGTCTGTCCATGTAGGACATGTGTTTAAGGCTTAGGATCCCCTTCATGAGGTACTGCTGTGGACTCTCCAGTTGTTGCAGGTGTCTAGTGAGGTACATGCCAAATGGGGCATTATACTCTATGATTGGTCTAATGAGGGAAGAGTAGAGAGAAATTATGACCTCTTTCTTCCTGGATGCAAAACCCTTGGTAATGAGATGTGCCACATAGAAGGACTTTCTGACCAGAGTGACAATGTGGTAGTTGAAGGAGAGGTTGCTGTCAGCCTTTGTCTCCAGATCTCTTATAATGCCCTCAGTGTTCAGTGGGCTCTCATCAATGTGGTAATTAGTAGGAACTGAGTTTTCGCAAACGAGATGACTATGCATTTTTTGGCATTAAGCTTAAGGCAATGGTTTTGACAACAGTCATTGTTCTCAGTGATGTCTTTCTGCAGGATGTCTGCATCACTTGCAGAGTTAATAATGGCTCACAGCTTGCAGCCATCTGCAAATTTGGTCAGCCAGAGTCCCTCTGTGTTGGCCTAGAATTCTGAGAAGTAGATGCCAAGCAGGAGAGGACCCAGGACAGATCCTTTGGGACTCCATTTGTGACTGGTTGGCAGTCTGACTTGGAGTCCTCTACTTTCACACTGTGTGTTCTATCTGTGAGACAATGTGCAGCCCACCTAATGATATAGGGGTTGATGCCTCGTTTGGTGATTTTATCAATAATTCCTGAGTGAGGAATGGTATTAAAGGCCTTGGCTAGACTGAGGTAGGCTGTATGAACTGCCTTACCTTCATCCACCGCTCTGGTGACTGACTCAAAGAAGTCAACTAGGTTGAGCAGGCATGATCCACCTTTCACAGTACCAAATTGCATGGGATCTAGAGTTTGGAGATTCCCTATATCCTTGTTAATTAGGTCCATGATGATGCATTCCATAGTCTTACATATCAGACTACTCCTCAGGCTAATGGAGCAATAATTTCTAAAGTCTGTAGTCGCTCCTCCTTTATGGAGGGGAATGACTGTAGCAGTGCGCCATTCGGTAGGATCAAAGCCTTAGATGAGGCTGTGTGTGAACAGAGCACACAGATGTGATGCCAGTTCACTCTGTAATTCATGTAGAACACAGCCAGGGATATTGTCAGGTCCCATGGAACCTGTATTCTTGGCCTTAGACAATGCAGCTTTAACCTGTGCTGCAGCAATGCAGGGTGCCTGGCATTCTTCCAATATTGAGATTGGTCCTTTAGGGGGGAGAGAGGGTTAAGGTTGGCACTGAATCTATTGGCCAGTATGTTGGCAATATCTGTTGGCAGAGCAAATCTGGATATTGCCATGGAGATTCTTGATATAACTAAATAAGGCTTTGTGGTTGTTTTTAGTGTCTGCCACAATTCTGCCTTCATAGCTGGCTTTGGAGGTTTTGATGAGAGATCTCAACTTTTTGTTGAGGCTAATCAGGGAATTTGTCCTGTCTTGGGACTTCACTTTTTTCTGCAACAGTTTCTTCCTTCTGTTGTAGAGTTTATTAATGGCAGGGGACCACCAGACTGGCTTCCTTTTTTTGGAGGACAGTGTCTTGGTTCTGTTGGGTATGGCTAGTTCCATGCATTTATGTACATGTTGATACAGTGCATTGGTGTATGATTCAGCAGTTGTGCATCTATTTTCCATTGGCATGGGTGCTGTATAGTTAGCCACCTCTGTTTTCAGGAGTCCAAATTCAGCTTTGGAGAAGTTTTTCATGGTGGATACCTTTGTGAGGGGTGTGGGTGAGATGTGGGTTTCCATGGTGATTAGTTTGTGGTCAGATCTAACCAGAGAGGAACTGACTATTGGTGTAGAGCAACGGTTGTCCATGTTAGTAATAACCAGGTCAAGGATGGTGCTTCCTCTAGTGGGGGAAAGAATGAGCTGGTCCAGGGCATTGGAATTGATGAATTCCAGGAAGCATTGGGCCAGTGCATTGGTGCTTGAGTAGTTTTCCAATTTGATGTAGGGGGTAGTTGAAGTCTCCTAGTATGAGAGTGTTGGGTTGGACCTTGATAGATTCCAGGGTGCTTATAGGTTCATAGGTTCATAGGTTCATACTAGGCTATCTGCCCGAGGGCATTTACAAGCCTAGCCCATAGTTTTGTGGCTTGCGCCACCCCTTTAGTATGGGGAACTATACCCATTATTTTGCTGTGCCTCTGTTGAGCAGTGACACTGAGGTAATCCCTGGGGTATATCTGCGATCTCCCATCCATTGGTCAAGATTTCTCTTGAACAAGGCCAGCGAGGTGCTCTGCCTCACATATACCGGGATTTTATTCCACAGCATAGGGAGTCTTTGGGTGATGAATCTATCCCTCCAGCACGTCCTATTAATAGCCGTGTCGAGGTTTAAGTCTCCCGCCCTTGTGGCTCTGACGGATCTAGATTTTTGAGGTGAAGCATATTCATCAAATCTGGGTTTGACATGGCCTTGTATGTTAGGCAAAGGTCACCTCTGAGCAAGCAGTAAGCGACTGAATAGAGCTGGAGTTCTTTCAGTCGGGCAGCATAGGACAGATGTTTGAGACCCTTTATCCTTTTGGTGAGGAACTTTTGTGGCCTCTCCAGCTGCTGCAAGTGTCGGGTCAGATACATTCCAAATGGGGCATTGTACTCAATCATTGGTCTGATGAGTGATGAGTATAGGGAGACTATGACCTCCCTTGATCTAGATGAGAATCCCTTCATGATAAGGTGGGCAATGTAGAAGGTCTTCCTAACTACTTTAGCTACATGGGTGTCGAATGACAGACTACTATCAACCTGGGTCCCCAGGTCCCTGATAACTTCTTCTGTGCTCAGTGGATTGCCACCTATTTGGTAGCTAGGGGTAACCTTGTTTTTCCCAAAGGGTATGACTATGCATTTTTGGCATTTAACTTTAGGCCATGGCTCTGGCACCAGTTATCCGTTTCTGTGAGACCCTTCTGAAGGATATCTGTGTCAGATGTGTTTTCTACTATGGCCCAGTTTGCAGTCATCTGCAAACTTTGTCAGCCATAACCCTCCTGTGTTTGCTTGTACTTGGAAAAGTAGATGCCAAACAAGAGTGGGCCCAGGACTGAGCCCTGTGGTACACCACTTGTGACAGGCTTTGAGTCTGACATGGCACCAGCAACTCTGACCCTGTGGGTTCTGTCACTCAGCCAGTTTGCAACCCATCTTGTGATGTATGGGTTAACATTTAAGCTGATGAGTTTTTCAATGATACCCGAGTGGGGTATTGTATCGAAGGCCTTCGCCAGATCGAGGTAGGCTGTATGGACTGCCTTTCCCTCATCAATGGCTTTGGTGACTGTTTCAAAAGTCAACCAAGTTTAGAAGGCATGATCTGCCTTTGACAAAGCCAAACTGGGATGGATCCAAAGTCTGCAAATTCCCTATGTCTTTATTTATGAGGTCCATTATGATCCTCTCCATGGCTTTGCAGATAAGGCTTGTCAAGCTAATGGGCCAGTAATTTCCAGGGTCGGTGGAGGCACCGCCTTTGTGAAGTGGGACCACAGTTGCAGTGCGCCACTCCTGGGTACGTATCCAGAGGTAAGACTATGATTAAACAGCTGTCCTAGCTGTGGGTTTAATTCCTCGTTGAGTTCGTGGAGCACACAGCCGGGGACACCATCAGGTCCCATGGATGCTGTGTTTTTTGCTTTGGAGAGAGCAGTTCTTACTTGGGTGTTGGAGATGTTTGGGGGGCTGCAATCGCTTGGTAGAGATATCTCTCCTTTGGGAGGGGAGAAGTTTGCACTGAACCTGTCAGCCAGTATGTTGGCAATGTCTGTAGGATCAGTAATCTTCACATCATTTTGAACTAGTTCTGAGCATATCTGGGAGTTTCCTCCCAGGTTTCTAACATAGCTAAAGAAGGCCTTATGATTGTCTTTTGAGTCTTTAGCTATTTTTCTCTCAAAATTTGCTTTGGATGATTTTATGAGAGCTCTTAGTTTTTTACTTATAGTGATCAAGGGTGTCTTACCTTTTAAGGATTTTGCTCTATCTTGTAGTAGCTTCCTCCTTTTGTTGTAGAGTTTGTTTATGGCTGGGGTCCACCAGACTGGATGCTTGCCTTTGGTACAAAGAGTCTTTGTTTTGCTTGGGATTGCCTTATCCATGCAGTCCTGCAGGTGCTGGTAGAAGGCATTTGTAAGTGATTCAGCGGCTTGAGTACTGTTTTCCCGGCTCGGGGCCTTAAAGGAGACCACACTAGTCTTTAGAAGTGTGAAGTCGGCTTTCGAGAAGTTCTTTACTGTGGTCTTTTTATTTCAGGTGGGGTGGGATGAGGACCTCCAGCGAGATTAGTTTGTGATCTGATCTCACCAGTGAGGGGTATACTTCGGTGTTGAACATTGTGCTCCCATGTTCGTGATGATGAGATCAAGTATGTTTTCTCCTCTTGTGGGGATGGTGACTAGTTGTTCCATGGCATTTGAGTTTATGAATTCCAGGAACTTTTGGGCTAGGGTGTTTGGGCTTGAGTAGTGTTCCCAGTCTATATTAGGGTAATTGAAGTCACCTAGTATGATGGTGTTTGGTGATACATTTATCCCCTCTAGTGTTTTCAGGAAGGCCATGTGAGGTTCCTGAGTTTGTGAGGGTGGCCTGTAACATGCTACAATTTGCAGAGCAGTCTTGCCTATGGTTAATTGCACCTGGATGGTCTCCGATGCATCATGCGTTGCCACCAGTCTTGAGGTGTAGGTGTCTTTGATGAATATGGATACCCCCCCTCCTTTCTTGGTATTGTCCGGATTTTGGGGCCGGAACGCATGATAAGAGGTAAAACCTGATAGTGCTGGGGTGCTCTCAAGAGCCTTGAACCAGGTTTCTGTCACTGCACAGACATCGATGTTCTCCATACTGAGAAGGGCCTCGAGTGCGTGCATTTTGAGATTTAGACTTCTGGCATTGAGCAGCATTACCCTTAGTTTTTTTCCTTTTTTGTGTTCTAGGGTGGTAGGTTTAGAATTTGAGCCTTGCCTAAAAAAGGCACTATGGAGGTGGCAAGAGCCTTTGCCAATATCCGGAATCCCAGGGGTGACAGGTGCAAGCCATCCCTTGCGAAGCAGCGTGGCTTGTGCAGCATGTCATCCCAGGCAGACAGACATTGGATCCCCTTTGAATGACACCAGAGTTTAAGCCAATTGTTAAAGCTGATCATCTTATCTCTGTATTGTGGCATCATTCTTGGTGAAGGTAGGATACTGCTCAAGGTCAGGGTCATACCTGCCTGGGCTACATAATCAGAGAGCTCCTCAATGTCTCATTTCATGTAGTCCAAGGAGGTACATGAAGTGAGAGTCTAGGGATGTGGTTGGGGATCTATAGCAAGCTATGACCTGAATCTCAGTCTTACCCAATGTTAGTTGTACCTGAAGTATCTCAGATGCATTATGCTGGGCTACTATTCTGGAGGTGTGCATATCCTTTATGAATATGGAGACACCACCATCTCTGGAGCTTTGGTCCATGTTTCAAGGCTGAAAGGTATGGAATGTGTTATAGCCTGGTAGTGCAGGGGTACTTTCTGCTGCATTAAACCAGGTCACTATTACAACACAAATGTCGATGTTCTCCGTTTTGAGGAGTGCTTCAAGTGAGTGCATCATGAGATTTAGACTTCTAGCATTGAGCAACATGACCCTCAGATTGCATTTATTTATAGCTGTTACAGTGGTAATTTGGTCTTTGGAATTCTGCCTAAGAAAAGGCACAATAGGGGTGGCAAGAGCCTTAGCCACTAACCAGAAACCCAGGGGTGACAGATGCAGGCCATTTCTGGCAAAGCATTGAGGTCTGTCAAGCATGTCATCCCAAGCAGACACATACTGGATCCCCTTAGAATGACACCAGAAATTTAGCCAATTGTTGAAGTCAATCATTTTTTGTTTGTACTGAGGTATCATTCTGGGTAATGGTAGGATACTGCTCACAGCTAGTGTCATACTTGCCTGCCCCACATAAACCAAGAGCTCCACCATGTCACTTTTCATGTAATTCTGGGAGGTGCATCTCAGGTCATTCACATCACATGGACAATGACAGTCATACTTGTACTTA
Organism: Protopterus annectens; assembly: GCF_019279795.1. Classification (NCBI taxonomy): domain Eukaryota; kingdom Metazoa; phylum Chordata; order Ceratodontiformes; family Protopteridae; genus Protopterus; species Protopterus annectens. The sequence goes on along the minus strand of NC_056725.1, from coordinate 1,451,039,458 downwards.
TTGTGGAGTGACCTAAGTGCGTGTGTTATGTGTCGGATTCTAGCACCTGATAGACAGCTGGCTGTTACCTTCTCCTTATTCAACCTAGTGAGTGGGACATCTGTGTGCCTCACTATTGAGTCACCTATGATTAATGTATTGGGCAAGGTGTTTAGCCTTTGGGGCTTAAGTTGAGGGCACACTGTGGAGGTGAGCTATGTGTCCTGTGGTTTGTGCTGTGTTGTGTTGGTCGAGTGCATTTCTGTCTTGCAAGTCTCTGCTGTTTGGGTAAATTTCTATTGAGTGCCTCCATGAGGGTAGTTGTGTGGTTTATGTTTTTATGTGAGAGCTGTGATAGTGGGTGTTCTGGAGGGCTATGTGTTCCATGTGGTGTGGTACAGGTGCTGACCTTATCCTCTTCACCAGCTAGTCCAGTCTTGGCTGGAGAGTGCATAGCTTCCAATTTGGTGATATAAGTGCATCTCTCACAAGTCTGAGTGTTGGGAGGTAAGAGGAGAGGGTTGTCTGTGTACATGAGGCAGTTGCTACACTGTCTCAGAATGCCCAGGTGCACCAGGTTAATAGGAGAAAGCACAGGGAACTGCCCTTTAATCATGCCAGGAGGGGTGGTCATAACTACTAAGTACTGGATCTATTTCTGTGAAGAATGACTAGTGCTGATGTCTCTTAGGTGTGCTATAATAATTGCTACAACAACCCGTTAAAGTGCAAAGCGATTGGGCTATTTGAAGTGCAAGAGAGAAAGAACTAGCAAGATCTAAGGGAAAAACTGAAGAGCAGACTTTCTGGCACCAGTAATAGTTTACCTCAGCTTGGTGCTGCTGAGCAGAGCTTAAACAGGTGCAACTAAAAAGGTCACTGGTCCTAAGGACCACAGTTACTGAAATATATTGGTAGATTTCTCTTTGCACTTAATGTTCTTCTGATTCTTTCATGGTGACCTCTGTCTTGCATTTTGAGACATGAAAGGCTCTGTGCTATTCAGCTTCTCATACCCCCACAGAACTAATGGATCCTCAAACACTAGTATCAAGGCTTTCAGATTACACTACTAAATAAAAAAGATTTTCTGATGGGCTATGTATCTAATGCAAAACCTGCCTACATATCAAACAAGCCAGTACTTTATCTGTTTTCAGAGTTAACCTCAAAACTTGGATGGGTATTCATAAATTCTCCTCTGTCTTACCTTGCATAACCCTTCTAGACAATGAAGGTGAACACTGTTGAACTTCCTAGTAATCCAAGTATGCGTTTGGCTAGGCTCTTAATGGTGCTAATGTCTGCTTATCTAGTATCAATTTAAGAAGCCGTGTCCAAGGGAAATGTAGAAATGTATAACATGTTATGTATAACATGTTACATTTTAAAAACAGAAATGTTTGCAATCCTGAGTTAGAAGTGAATGTTAAACCTTTAATTGTTTATGTTATGGTGAAAAATTATAAGCAAGCAAAAGTTAGATCCTCTGAGAATAGAATGATATAAAAATTTAAATAATCCCCGATATATACACAGGCCAACTCGAGAATACAGCACAAAAAATGCCTATTAAAAAAGTCACAAAACTCCAGCATAGGACTGTTAGAACACAATATCTGACCACTTTTGTATCTTTAATCAGGAATGAGATTTCCTTAGAAATAATGACACAGCTAAGCCTAAACTTCAAACAACAACAAATATAGCATGTGACTTGAGTCTTCTGTAACAGATAATTGCAATTAAAACATTCATGCTTTGCTTACCGCCAATTCATGTAATTGCTTTGCTTCCAGGCAATTCAAGTAAAGGCATAAAAGTAACATTGAAGAGGACAACATGTCTATGAAAGGGTTGTGAAGAAGACAGCTAGAGCCTGAGAAGCATTTTTGATGAGTCATTTAACTTAAATGAAAAGACAAATAAAAGGATGTAACAGTTTTACTTATTTTTTCAAGTTTATAGTTTTTATGTTTGCACAATGGAATGAAGATGGTTAGTTTAATGACAGCTATTTTACTTGTTTTCTTAGAGTGCTATGGAATACTTTACATGCTCCAAGGGAAACTGCTTCTGATCTACTGGAACATAATTATGCTGGGCACACAGACTAGATCATTCTGTCTCACTTTGATTTGTGTCTTTAAGTTACCTGAGTACAACCTTGCCCTCTAACCATGGTGACTTTCAGATGCATTTCTTCTGACTATATTGATACTGCATTCAAGAGACAATATTAGTAGCTACTGACATTCATGTTTCTGACAGAAAAGCAAATAGCACCCCTCACCTCTGGAATATCTGTTTGTGCAGCATTCCACAAATACATGTTTTCATACATGGCATCCTGCTTGTTAAGTTTGAAACAACAGGTGCAGATTCAACCTTAATCTGTGTCACGCTTACGTCTTTATAGTATCCTAACACAAATTATCTTTATTTCTCTGCTAAAATGTGCAAGACCCTTGTGCTAAAATTTTATTGGAGGTAGCACCTGCTTTTAACCTTTCTCTCATTTGTGTCTTACTCTGCTCATCTGAAATGTGATGGTGCATTGACTACGCCTGTGCATCAACATGTTGTGCAGCCTTGACGACTTGGGAGACCCATTCATTTTTTTATTAAGGTTACATTACAGACCTTTGATCAGTATATCTAACATCTTAACTGTCCTTTTCAGTATCAATACATTCACTCCATCATCTGTAGTTGGCTCTGTACCCCAATGTACCTCTCCTCCTCCCAGACAGTGTGTCTTTACATTTGTGTGAGTAGTGGGGAAATGAATGGACTAAGTGAGGTTTGCACTTGTTAGCTTGTATATTGTTTTGGATGTGCAAGTCTGTGCAAATATGCATATTATACAACAGTGTGTCCCTTGTCTAAAAATAACTAATATTCAACACTGGAATGGCAATGCTCAAGCATCCCCTTGTAGAACATATGGAAAATGCAGCTCATCCACCATGCACAGTCATTGTCAACGCTCCAAGAGTGAGGGACAGATATAATTCTCACAGGTTCCTCTGGGGTTTTTGCACCCATGAAACTTAAGTACATAGCAGGAGACATGCCAAGCAGACAATCTACACTGTGGATACCCTGTATGGCATTTTGATATTCTTTGGGACTATAGGAGAATATATTACACACATTAGCACACTGCAGTGGCAGAAAAAGGAGTATATCTAGCTCTCAGCATGATGCTGTCTGGCACATGATACTAGTACCCAGTGTAGGTCTCTTGAATGTTGTTATTCGAAGATGCAGACAATTCTCAGCAATTTACTTGGTACTGGAAGCAAAAGAGTGAGAGTCACGTCCACACATCATATGTCATTGAAAAGCTCCAGCATGCCTCTGTTAAGTCTAGACTGGTCACTGATCTCTTGAACAGCTGTTAAAGTAAAGATCTGCCTGCACTTACTTGTGCCACATTACAAACATAGAACCTTTTTCTTTTATCATTATATTAAGCCTGTAACATTTATAGTCAGCCCATTCACTGTCTCCTGTATTGTTTAAAGTGCCCTTTTTATCTCATACTTTGCTGATCACTCACTTTACTTTTACTGTTTATTAAACTCTAACAGCTGCATGCAGACTTGTAACATGCTGTTTTGAATACCACCAGGCTTTGGTTGCAATAACCTCAGTTGTCCTATTTGATTATTACTATGTATGGTGTGTATTACCTTTGCAATACTTATGGTATGCTTATGAGCTGCAGCATTACAGAGTACAGAGTTTCAGCTTGTTGCAACCCTATTCCAAGAGGTCATGAATCCTACCCCAAATACTTAAAAAGACTGTTTCAAGCCTTTTTTCCCGCTATATGCCATTTTCTTCCATATTTGTCAACTATCAAGCTCCCCACTAAAAGCCTTTAGGTTATTTGTTCCTCTGTGCAGTATAGCCCCACCAGAGAGGCGATAACCATCAACAGAGGCCATTATTCATGCAGCTATAGGGTGACATATGTATGCCTTTGGGGACATTCTGGCAGTGAGAGATTTTCTGTAAGATTCTTAATCCTGATGACTGAGGTGAGCATCTGTGTCATGTCAGGGCATCTTACATCCACCCCATATGTGTGTTTTCATATACATTCTAATTAAGGCTGCAATCATTTTTTTGAGATCACTTAGCCCATACCCTGGCTGTTGGCCATTCCAGTGTCATCAGACCTCTGTTTACATGGTGATGATCAGTTGAAAGAAAGCCATGTCTCCTTTTTTACCACGGTGAGCATGTGGTTATTAACAGCTCACTCCCATTCTCCTTTGCCCAGCTTCTCTAGCACAAGAGACACTATTTAAGACTGGTCATCTGAGTCATAGTCAGGACTTTGTTCTATATGCCACAGAACCTTGTTTTGAGTCCTTGACTAAGACGTCGTTCATAATAATCTTAATAGTATACAATTTCTACTCAGATCGTTGCTAAATTTCTCTCTATACTTGTATATACTGTGCCTGCTTGTGGTTGAACCACTTTTATCTCACATAAAGCCTGAGTTGTGCATTCTGTACTTCTGATTTTACTTCTTTTTAAGCCTTCTTGTAAATATATGTATTAATTTTAATCTGAGTTATATTATGTTACTATACTGTATAAATTAGTTCTTTGTTTAGACTTACTTTACTGTTGTTTGTATGCATTTAACCCAGGCTGAGCCTGGAAATGGTCAGATTTGATCAGTGTCCTACCGTTGTAAACAGAATTAAATGTCTAAATAAATAAATTAATAAATAAATAAATAAGAAGGAAAACTGACATCATGCTTGGACACCACTGATACTGAGCTTTCAGAAACATTACCATTTCAAAGTTTTGTGTACTACACTGAAGAGTAACACAGTTCTTTAGACAGTGCACAATTTAATGCTTCAGCTTTCTAACTGATTAAGTGAACTGGTCTGTACTTTGAACAATTTGACACACAACGTTGGCACAAGGAAAGGCTATATGTAGAATAACCAACAGTATACTTTCCCTTAGTGTAAGAAAACTGAACTGATTAGAGAAGACCCACACAAACAAAGGGAGAACACATATAACCCCCTATATATACTGATGAAAGGTCAGACTTGAGTCACAAACTCTGTTGTGCAGTTAGGGAAATCCTAGCCACTGAGTCACCATGCTGCCCAAGAATTAGTTTCCATTTCTGACATCCTGCATTGCAAGACCATTGTAATCATATAGGTGAAACATGACAATTGTTCAGTTATTTATAATCCCCACTTACCTTTTTTTCATTTAACTAAGAATGGCCCAGCATCCTGTTTGGTATCTACTTCTCTGAAGTCCAGACCAACACGAAGGGACACTGGTTGATAAAGTTCACAGATGATTGCAAGTTAGAAGCTATTATTAACTCCCCAAGTGATGTTGACATCCTGCAGAAAGGCTTCACTGAGACCAATGACTGGTATCGCAACCATGGTCTTAAGCTCAAAGCCAAAAATGTGTCGTCATCCCCTTTGGGAAAAACCCTGTTCCCATGAATTACCACATCACTGGTAGTCCACTGAACACAGAAGGTGCTATAAGAGATCTGGGAACACCAGCTGACAACATCCTTTCTTTTGACCACCACATTGCCACTGTAGTCAGAAAGTCCTTCTATGTGGCACATCTCATTACTATGGGTTTTGCATCAAGGAAGAAAGAGGTCATTGTCTCCCTCTACTCTTCCCTCATTAGGCCAATCATCAAGTACAATGCCCCATTTGGCATGTACCTCACTAGACACCTGAAACAACTGGAGAGGCCACAAAAGTACTTCACAAAAAGAATCCTAGGCCTTAAACACTTGCCCTATATGGACAGACTAAAAAAAACTCCAACTATTCCCTGTCTCATATCGCGTACTGAGAGGCGATCTCTGCTTGACTTACAAAGCCATGTCTGACCAGCTCTGTTAGAAATGCTACATCTAAAGAAATCCTAATCCCTCCACACCACATGCTCCAGAGAACTCCACCTCATTACCACAATCAACAGAACATGCTGGAGGGACAGGTTCATAACCCAGAGACTGCCCATGCTATGGAATAGACTTCCCATACATGTCAAACAGAGCACCTCACTGGCCCTGTTCAAGAGAAATCTTGATGAGTGGATGAGAAGTAGAAAATTCACCACAGTGATCACTCCAGTGGCTCTCCTCGAAAGAGGCACTGGGAACTAAGGTCGGGTGGCACAATGCCAGGATAATCCTATGGGCTAGGCTTGTAAATGCTCCAGGGCCATTAACCTAGCACATACCTATGAACCTATGAACATATCCTGCAGTACTGCTTGTGATAAAACAGTGCACAACAGCTGCATTTTCTTTTGGTTTGGAAACACCCACACTACTGTTAGGTTTTTAAGTTTTTCTTTGCCTATAAGTGGCTTTATTGGATTCTAGAAATAAATTGCGGGGTTATCTAAACATTATCCCTTGAGGTCTTTGTAACACAAGGAGTAAATACCTATTACCTCAGAGTCAAAAAGTGTGAAAAAAAAGTTGTGCATGTGATTCATCTCAACTTGTGGTTTTATATATAAACTCTACCATTAACTGATATTGTTCAGCTGCTGGTATATCTTATACTAACTTAACTTACTTATTATGTGAATTATGTGAGAAAGTTCAGCAAAGCTGAACTTATTTATACATTATCATCTGAGGATTCTTCTGGTACAATCTGCTGAAGATCAATGGCAGGTTTTGAATGTAGTCTGCCAGCAGCCATATGAAATCTGCTTGCTAAGTTATTCATTACAGCTGTTTCTGTTTTTCTTCTCACTAATGGGACAAACATGCTCTAAGGAATGTACTGCATTTCCATCTTTGCTTGCATGATCAAATCTACATGATATCTGACATTAATGCAGTCAGACATTTTCCATTCAGAGAATTTAGGGGGACAAGTTTGGCAGAAGCATTTTGCATCCATACATGTCTGGTAAAAAAAAAGCTGCAATATGATTTAAATAACAAATCTCTTCAGGCTGTGCTTTTGTTTTGATCGAGTACTTACACAAATTTATATGTACTTTTTGACGTAGCTTAGGACTTACTTAGGGCATATTCGTGAACCAAATAAACCATTACAACTGGTTCAATAACAGTGCTTGTCGATATCCCTGCAAGCATTACTGATGTATTTTTTAAATATTTCTGAATACTAATCATTATTGTTGCACTGAATTACTTGTGCAAACATAACTGTCTGCAGGAAGGTTAAGAATGCTTTTGATTTTGAAGTTGATCTTGAACTCTGAGTATTTCCATCATCATATGGATTAATCAGGATTTGGCTGGCAGACGACTAGAATTATAATCACCCTAGTACCACAGCCTGATGTAGTTGTAATGCATAAACATATCAAGGGAGGTGAGTCTTTAAAAACCTCACTAGCACATCCATCAGTGAAGGGATTATTTAAAGAAAATGTTGTATGTATGATGTCTGCTAATGTTTGTTTTATTTTGCTGTCACTTTATTGAATTAAATGTACAAATGTTCTATGGCCACAGCTTATACATTTTTCATGTCATTAAACACTTTCACAAAAAGCTGTTAGGTGCATATAAACAGACAAAAATATCTTGGTTGTAATGATTTTTAGCAATGGATAATAGGAAATCTTTCAGAAGTCAAGTAAAATAGCCTTGAAACCAATCAGATATATATGGCCATCTAACTAAGTAAAGTTCAAGAAATGCATCACTGACATATATTAAATGACTACTTTGATACACAGGGAATGAAGAGATTAGTCTTACTTGCTTTATGAAAACAATGGTAAATAGAAGATGAATTAAGTAACATCTAAACATGCAAGAGAGAAGTAGCAAGCAGCTGCACTCTTTCTTCATGTGAGTACAAGTATTTAACACACACTTTAGAAATACTGTGATGGATGACCACAGCAAATGGCAATGCAGTGAATTGGCAGCAGTATGGTAAAGTTACTTTCAGTTTCCTTAAAGAAACCTAGCCATTTCAGCAACTAGATTTTATCAGCATTTTAATATTCATGCAGAAGAAAAACAAGCACTTTTATAAAGAATGCAATTTATTATATATATATATATATATATATATATATATATATATATATATATATATAAACAAGCACTTTTATAAAGAATGCAATTTATTTAGACTAAAAAATAATAATAAAAATGTGCATTAATGTTTAAAGTAAAATGACAACTTCTGAGGAATAAATTGCAATTTTTTTAAGTATGGAGGAGCTGATTTCAATCAACTAGAGAAAAGAAGTAAGCCTTTATGGAAATATACAATATATATATATATATATATATATATATATATATATATATATATATAGAGAGAGAGAGAGAGAGAGAGATGGGTCTATTTCAGTAGACTAAAATTATACTTTGTCATACTTTAAATGATTGAGATGAATCTGACAAATACCCACTGTAATGAAATTTCAAACTATCGAAAGTCAAAACACTGAAGAATCAATTTTGGATATTGAACACCTTTCCCAATACCCTATACAGTTTTAAATTTAAACTCAAAAACGTACTTTTGTTGATCGAACTCCAGATGTGAAACACCACTTCCAATACCCTGGACAAGAACAGCTGCAGTGTGATCTCAGAAATGATATATAAAATTTGCGGGGTGGAGTATGGGGGGGGGGGGCTTGCCCTGCTGCAAAAATGTTAATAAAGGTACATTTTTGAGTTTAAATTTAAAACTGTATAGGGTATTGGGAAATGTGTTTAGTATCCAATGTTGATCCTTCAGTGTTTTGACTTTTGAATGTTGTGGGTTTTATTTTTAATCTGGTAATACTAATTACGTTGCTGAGTTTTCATCATTTGAGGTTTATATTTCTAGTGAGAGTAGAAAATCTGGCACTTTGGGTGTTCTGCATGCTTTGGGATTACTTTACAGTTGATTTATCTCATTGATTGTGACTTTTAAGTCTAGCTTTTAAATTGTGCTGCTTAGTATGACCTGTTGCTCTACTTTGTTGGGATGTTTCATCCTGCATTTTCTTGTTTCATATTGTGACACCCTGCACTGGCCCAGTAATCAAGGAGCCTCAATCCTCACAACTAGCACCAGTGAGGGACATGCATATTGGGAGTATAACAAGTACACACACAATAAAGTACAATTTTCCTTAAGAGCTCACAGAAATCACAGTCAGTCCAGGGCTGTTTTCTCCCTCTTTCTCCAGATACCCAATAAGACTCCCCACTGGCACAGCTATAGGGGTTAAGATCTCAGTCGAGTGGTCAAGCCAAAAACCTCCAGCACCTTCTCTGTCCAACTAGTGTTTTGTGCTCTGCCCAGGTAGCTGACACGCACACACTTTGAGATTTGATTATATACAAACACACAGACACTCCTGGGGAAGTCTGGCACAGGTTCACTAGCTATGCCCCCTTCTTCCCAGACTATAAGGTAGGAATCACTGCCACCAACCAGCTCTTTATCAGCTACTATAAGGCCTTCTCCAAAGGGTGACCAATTCTACTGTGCAGTGTTACTATTATCCAAATGATGTGTGACCAAACTTGAAAGGCTAATTAAGAGTAGCCTGTACAGTGACACCAAATATATATGCAAGTACTCTAAGAGCTTAAATATTTCTAAACAAACCAGCCATAATTAAAAGGTTTAAATAGATTTAATATAAATAATAAAAGCACAAGACAGTACTCAGTAATTCAACACAGTGACATCAGACTTCAGAATCACAGGAAATATTTTAAAACAACAATTGTAGGACAGTTTCACATAAATACAAAAAATATCTAAACTAATATTGCTATACTCCTATCTGTCTCTAAGATAGGTTGCTCATACTTACAGAGCCAGGCAAATGCAAGTGCTGAATGGATGTTTACAGGTCCAGAGACAAATACAAAATGCACACTCACTCACTGAGATAGTTCTTAAGTTACTATCAAATATTTCTGCTCAATTATCTGAGATTACATCATTCTTATCACCTTTGCCTTTAGTTTCCAGGCAAACAGAAACCAAAAAATAGTACCTCAGTCTAAAGAATACTTATCTCTTAGAAGCTGACACTTATCTTTTGGAAGCTAGCCTGGAGCTGGAAGTCGTAAAACAGTTGCACACTTTTACCTTTGAAACCTGTAATTATTTCTGTTTCCAGACAATAGAAAGAATTTATAGCTGCAGACATTCTGTCTTCTAGCTGTGGTAAACACCACTGTAAAACTTTGTACTTCTTTTCTCAGAGTTTGCAAGTTAACTCTGTATGTTCCATGTTCTACTATGAAAACATACATTTGCATAGGCATATAGTTCATATACATTTCTGCTCTTCTCTAGCAGTGTGCACTGTGGTTAAATTTTTGAAGCTCAGCTCATAACATACAGCTTAACACACACGTCTCCACCAGTAGGTTAATATACACATAACATATAATTCTCTTACATGTGTAAGACAAGCATACAAATCATATTACTATTCCCAAATGACAGAATTATTTACAAAATCCCAGCTAGCTGGTCTGACAGCCTTCACACACACTGGTACTAGATTGAATACATTTAACTGGACTTGGTCTTGCTACTAGTTCCAGAGATATCAGGGAAATCCATTTTTTATTTAATTCACTTCCATCTTTGATCTTTTATTGCTAATCTGTTAATGCTGATTATTTTTTCTAGATCGACTAGAGCATTTGCTGATGTTCTGAGTATTTGTTTTATTCCTGGCTTTATTCACAATTTATTTTCTGACTGGCTGTGACTTCTAAGTGTAGCTTTTGTGTTGCTCTGCATTGAAGAACCTGATGATCTATTTGGCTGGGCTGCTTTGTGCTTCATTTCCTTGCTATACTTGCTAAACTAGTTCTAACCAGATTTAATCATTCTACCAGGCTGAAAGACATGAGGGTACTGTACTGTATTTTTTTCTAATCCCATCTGTGAGCTTTTAAAGAGCACTTACTGTTAATGTGTTAATACTATTTACTGTGTCAAAGTTTTATTTATTTGGAACACTTTTTGCATTTTTCCAGTGAGAATAGGAAATTAGTATCATTATACCATTCTCTTTATGCCATGCTTATTTTACATTTTCCCCCTATTGGATGTGAATTTTAAGGGTAACCTTTAAAGGAAAACTTCACCATAAAATTCAAAAATGTAATTTTGATAAATATAAATATATATATATATATATATATATATATATATATATATATATATATATAAATCACACTGCATGTGCCTTACAACATTTTAATACATTTTTCCACAAAATGGCTGGCTTGGAGCCTGCCATATTAATGAGATCTAGTCTTACTGCTTTCATATCACCTTTTCAGAATCTATTTTGTGCCCCCTTTATACCAATCATGTTAGACATAAGGAATTGTCTTTCCATTGCATTGGTATACAATGGAAGCAGAGTGAATCACAGATGTCTTACATGCATTCTGTAGCAGGAGCATTTGCACATTTTTTCTAAATGGCCATCATATACCTTTCTCTCACAGCTTGTTGCAAGCTCTTCACAGCAGTTATACAACTCCAGACAAAGAAAGTAACTAAATGGCTTTTATAGGCATGCTCAGTCTCTATTTTTACATGCAACACAGAAAAACCCACCGCATACTCTTCCTGAATGTGAAAGCTGTAAGTATAATCCACAAGCTATTACCCGATATTTAAATTGTGCTTCATACTACCACCTGCTGTTCTACTTGGTCAGACTGCCTTGTATTGCATTTTCTTAAAAAATAAGCTTGCTATTCACCAGTTTCTGCAATAGGAAGATATTTTCTTTTTATATATCTTGAAAGCTAGAGAAATGAGCTTCCTGTTTTTGCTCCAAAGTATTTAGAAGCACAGTACCAAAATGGTGCAACAATCTATTCTTAAATTTGTGCTGTTATGAGACTTGTTTTTTAAACTGAGGTACAAATACCATCATAAAATGATATTTTGTCACACCTGTTGCATTGACATCCCTTAATTTTGTTACATTGCATGCCATTAAAACCATGATCCTCAAACATGACAAATTTGTAGTTCTCTGTGCTGTTTCCTAGTCTGAAACATTACTTTCTATAAAACTTTTGTAGTTGCATAAAGAATACATCTTACAAATGCAACTGGATCACTGTAGAAAAATCCTCCATGGGATTCATGAAGCTTGCACCATGCGCCAGAGTAACATCGGCGATCTAGCACCAAATATGGCCGCCGAGCGATTCAGGTAAGAGCTGTTTCCGCGTGCACTACCTGCGTACACCAGAGCTGCATAGCTCCCAGCGCATGCATGCTAATTACCCAATGCGCAGCAGTGTAGCATGCAAATGAAGGTATATAGCAATTCATGAAGTTGTGCAGGTGTAGCGTAAGCATGTAGAATTGTAAACCAAAAAAAAATGGTTTACATTTTGTCAAACATAAAATCAGAGCCATGAAAATAGACCAAACTTATGTATTATAATGTTAATATATGCCAATGGCTAAATATATAGCCAATGGCATAAAACAACATGCACAACATATAAAAAATAACATTTAATTTCAAGGCCACACCAACGCTAAGTAAAACTGCACTGCATCGGTGTGCAAAATGGATCATAAGGAAAATATATTTAGATGTCATAAAACTGTAATGTAACACAATTCAAGATATCCCCATAATAGTCAATGGCATGCATGCTACACCACAACCATGGTGCAAGGGTTGCTAAGGGTCTGTGACAGTGTTCCATGCGGTAACTAGGAATTAACAGTCAATGCCATGCAAATGAGTCAAGTAATACAGAATCGCAAGGATGTACCACACGGTGTAGCATTACAACACCAAGGAGTGGCCTGGAGGTAAACATGACATCAAGAGAGGGGCACGCCACCATAGCTGTAAGCACATTGGATCATTGCTAGTGTGTGTTGCGTGTTGCTAAGCAAAGCCACAGGATAGGGGTGTGGAAGTAGCCATAGCTTTGCTTAGCTGAGAGCACACAAAGTAACCAAAAGTTCATGTGAACGTGGATGAAAACGTGCATGAAACCAGGTAAATGGATGTGCGCGGTGCACACCACAGCTGAAACAGGAAGGATATAGGAAGATAATAAGGAAATACTGCAGCATGGTAATTGGAGTACAAATGAGTAATTAACACCTAGAAACTCACAGTGGGCCATAGACAACAGCTAACAAGGCTGCTAGCAACTACCTGCAGAACAGGAAAGGGGAGGTGCTGTACAGAAAAGAAAAGAGAACTGTCACAGAAGAACAAAGCAAACTTGCAGTAGATCAGCTACATAACACATTTCCCAGCACAATCCTGGGTTGTGGAAACACAAAACAAAAAAGGCGGCAGCTGGATGCATGCCTGACAATGGGAGGTGAATTGGGTTAAAAATAGAAGTAAAGGGCAATAGATGAATCACGGCAGACAAGAGTAAGTCAACACCAAAGGCCCCACAATAGCAGTACCTGCTGTAAAACCAATAATTAAGATACCCTGCAGCTGGAATAGCACCAACACATCCAATTACACCAGCATCATCCACTGCACAATAGTATAAGGTGTGAAAGCCCCACACAGACACTTGTGTATTCCCAGACACTCTGCACCATCGGTGTATACAGATGGGAAACTTTTAATATGTATATGTTAGGGGCTGCCATAGCTTTGATTCACCAGCATGTGTTGGAGACTGATGGTGGTGTGGAGGATGATGCTGACAACCTTCTCAGGCACCAGAGGAGGAGATGAGTGTTCAGACCCAGGGTAACCTACTAGAGGCTACATGATCTGGAGATAGTAGAGCATTACAGGGTGGACAGGGACATCATACAGCAACTTGTTGAGCTGCGCCTGCCACGCCTCAGAGCCAGAAGTAACAGAGGGGAACCCATCCCAGTGGACACAAAGGTATGTGTAAGCTTGAGAATACTAGCCACAGGTACCTTCCAAAGGCCAACTGGGGATATCACGGGGATCTCAGAGGCATCAGCATCCAGGGTACTCCACCAGTTCCTGGATGCCACGTTACCACATGCCAATGGGCAGATATACTTCCCCCAAATGCAGGAGGAGTTGGCCAGCAATATGCATCTCTTCCACCATGTGACAGACTACCCATAGGTACTGGGTGCAATAGACTGCACGCACATACACATCAAGTCACCACCCGGTGAGCAGGGTAGGTGCTACATAAACCACAAGGGATTCCCCTCCATCAACTACCAGATCATATGCAATGCACAGGGCATTATCATGGATGTGTGTGCTGGCAGTCCTTGAAGCTATCACGACTCCCACATCTGGCATGCCTCACAGCTGTATCAGGTATTTGCCAGGGGGGACATCCCATATAGCCACCTGGTGAGGGATGCTGGCTATGCACTGGAACCGTGGATGATGACTCCCATCAGAAATGCACGCACAGCCACGCAAGAATGCCATAATGAGGCACAAGCAGAAACCAGAATCATCATAGAGCGCGTGTTTGGGATGCTGAAATCATGGTTCCATTGCCTGGACATATCTGGAGGAGCCTTGCAGTACTCTCCAGGAACGTGTGCCCACATCTTCATAGTATGTGCCATGCTACACAATATGATCCTGCAGAAACAGCTGCAGCAGGGACAGAATGATGAAGACCCTCACAGCCCACCACCATTGCCAAGGGACCCACAGGCACAGGGGGACTCAGACCATGAACACTCTGTGCTAGTCCCAGTAGGCAGACGGAGGCATGTCCAGTATGCCCATGCCTTGGCAAAGAGGGAACGTATAGCACACACACTGACAGTGTAGCCACTCATGGACTGTCACCCTTCTCCACCTGCACACACAGCAAACATGGATGGCACACACACACAGGACCACCTGTAAATTGTCATGTATAGGTGGTCTACTGTGTGCATCCTACATAGGTAGCCCTCAACTATTGTACACACAACTGCCATTGGCACAAGGTAAGTCAATACTTGAACAGTAAATTAAGCTATCAGCATGTGTCCATACTGTATGTACAGGTTCATAGATACATAGGTAGGTACATGGCCAACCGCCAAGGCCACCCATAAGCATAGGCAAAACGTGTCTGCTGTTGCCACCCCATCGATCAACTAACTGTCCATCTGTGGAGCAGAGCCACTTGCAGGATTCCTGGGGTGTAGCTACAGTTCAGCACCCACTCTGCAAGGATTCCCCGGAGTGTCAGTGAGGGGTTTTGTATAATGTAATCAGGGATGTAGTTCCAAATAATGGGGAGTACCCCTGACAGGAATCTTCACAGATGTGTGCATATTACATAGTATAAATTAAACACAGCTTGCATATATAGGTAGTTTGCCACAGAATAATAAACATGTGGTACACACAATCGCTGAAATGTGCATTAATCACCCTTGCACTACCAGTGGCTGCTCTAAGTTATCACTGCCAGGATTAGAACATGCAGCCATGTACACATTCATCACAATAACATACCATTAAGCTACCTGAGATGTACCAATGGCAGTCGTGTATACTGACAGGATAAAACACAAAAGGTAGGAATGTGTTGAAATAGGACAAACCGGCATGTACACAATGAAAGGTGTATGATATATATATATATATATATATATATATATATATATATATATATATATATATATATATATATATATATATATATATATATATATATATATATATACACACACACACACACACACACACACACACACACACACATCATCATCATATATAGAGAGAGAGAGGGAGAGAGAGAGAGAGAGAGAGAGAGAGATATGTCGATATATGGGGATATACATATATATGTAGATATATAGATAGGTTAACAACATCTACATAACCATGGAGGAACACATAAATGGGATACTTACCACATACCGACTGCTTTACATACCGACGCACGTAGTCCCGAGGCTTAAGGTCTGAAAGAACACAGTACAGAAACACCAGATGCATGAGGTATAATCTCATGATGTTAATGGGCAGTTATTCAGTGCTTCTGGTGTTGTGGTTGGGTAGGTTACTGTGTGTACGTGTGCTTCTTAGGGCTGTGGTGTGTGTAAGTGTGTGTTCTGTGTGTAGTGTGTGTTCTTGGGGGACTGTAATGTGTGGTTGTGGGTTAGCTTTGTGTGATTGTTTGCACAACCTAGGATGTAGAATACTAAAGTAGGGGGTGGTGTGGGAGGCGCAGACATCTACATGGGGGGTTTAGGGGGGCTTGGCCACATGCTCATACGTAGTATAGGATGGTTTGTTTAGATGTGTTGGGTACAATAGTGTCTGTGTGTGCATGTCT
This sequence comes from Protopterus annectens, assembly GCF_019279795.1. NCBI lineage: Eukaryota > Metazoa > Chordata > Ceratodontiformes > Protopteridae > Protopterus > Protopterus annectens. Next base: position 1,451,023,158 of record NC_056725.1, on the reverse strand, counting down.
GTGTTCCATGTTCGTGTTACCTTCGCGAGTTACTGTCGATGTCGGTAATGTGGGGTATGGGAGTCTGGTCCAGGTACTGTGTGCATCGGAACACTGTGGTTTTGGGATTCCATAGGTCTCCCATATACAGCGGTTGAAGTGTTCACATATGTTTATAACATAGACCATAGCAATCACAGATTCTGCCACTAGCAACCTATATGAACAAAGGATATGGAGAGTATATGCCTACACACCATTACAGATATGTGCTATGGACATGAGCCAATAATAGTGTTACCACCTGTCCCACTTTGCGAGTGACACTCCCTCTTTTGACAGTTGTGTCCTGACCAAATATATTAAACGTGGCAATTGTCCTGGGATTGTAGGACATAATTATGTCCCATATGTACTGTAATAGTTGCATAAAATAGTTATTTCTGTATCTAAAATACCTACATGGTACAGGAAGCAGGATAAGCAACTAAACTGCTACAAGAATAAGCTTATAATTAGGCAAGAAAGGAAAGTTCTATCCCTTGTACTGATCATGGGTTTCTGTCGGCCTGGAAAATCAGATGTGTGTCTCGAAAAGGGCCCACTATGGCCATATGAAAATGTGGCAACCCTAGCCAAAGTGGTTCAGCCACCAACACAACTACGATGACTGCAAATACCTATGACAGAAATGCACAGCTATCATGTAGCAACACATTATTACATTCAGATGTATTACCGAAGGGATTCAAGGACTAACATCACCTGCATGCTCTACAGGAACCATATAACAGTGCCTTAATGAATCAGCCTGCAATTACCATTGTATTAGTCCACAAAAGAATAGGTGTTCAAATAGGGAAGGAACCCTCACACTCATAGTGATTATGTATAAAAGCAGTTCCTACACACCTGCATCTGCTAAGCACACCCACCAACATCACCCCACACCCAAACATATTACAATACAAACTGTAATAACATCACAAATTATTCACACACTGTACGACATCTGCAGAAGCCTTAACATACCTTGTCAGAGACACACTAACATGGCCTTATGTGAAATAGCTGCTGTTACACAATGGAACAGCTGCTGATGTAATAGGGTCTGTTTGCACTAATCCTGTTTCAGAGGGTTGAGCGCACACCGGGATGTGTTAGCAATTAGCGAGTAACAGCACAGTATGCTACACTTGTACACCAAATCAAGGATGTCTGGTGAGCACACTGTACACCACATAACAATTCATGCCTAGCCATACGGCCTTGAGCTGGCCAAACATCCTTGCCAGACTAAAACATCTGCAGAAGTATCAGGTACAAACAAACCCTGCATAAGTAGCACTGTTCCGAAATATAACAGCTGTACTCACATGTAGAACTAAATTGTCTAGCCATTACACACAGTCCACAGGAGTCATGAAGCTAATATATCTCTGTGTGTCTCCATATAGCTGTTGAAATATTTCACAATAACACATCTAGGCCGTCTCCCTCGAAAGTAAGGCAAACGGACAAAGCCCAAAAGAAGTACTCACTTATACACCACTGTTGCCATGGTATCGGCTAATGGAGTAGCTGCACAGTTGATGTGCATCCAATTTAACTACTTTGGAACAGCAATTGGTGGACAGGATACCACATGTTACCGATATGTAACTAGAAAAGGATGTGTTATCACACATTCAAACCATCCGTATATACTAGCGGAACGTTACAAAGAACATTGAAACACAAACCAAAAAGGATTGAATCAACAGTTAACGACACCTTGGGTTACTAATAAGGTATGTAGAACAGTCAGTATGTCTGTGTATGTAGTACTATTCTGTAGTATTTAAAGTGCACGTAATCCATATAGTGGAAACAATTATCTTGTAGTGATGTATTGTTGAGCATAGTAACACTTGTAGTATTTGTGTGTACTGCTGTAGGTCACAAGGCAAACACTGCATACACCACAAGGGATGCTATATAAGGGCTTTGAGCAGAAATACTCACCAGCTGACGTCAGTGGCAGGGCTGGTCTAACAAGTATGTGCTAAAACAGGGGATAGTATATGTTGATATATTGTAAATGTAGCCATATGTATGGGTGTATTACAGAGAATAACATGTGGAAGGTTGGGCCACTGTGCAAGTATGTTTTGCATTGTGGGATATTGTGTCAATAACTGTGTAATGTACAGTATTGTATGCAGATATGTATTACAAGCTACATAGCATTACTGTAATGTTAGGCAAACATTATTTATGTCAATTGGCATTTACAATACAAAATAACAGGATACATATGTCTTTTAGTGAGCCGACAGTTTATCAGCATGATAGCAAAGTAAAATGGAAGAGCTATTTAACTATCCATGCACATAAGACATGTAATATGTGCAAAGGTAGGTACTAGGCTATCTTACCAAGGGTACCTGTAAGCCTAGCTAGCGTGTGTTGGCTTTCGCCACCCACATAGGTTGGTTCCCTGTGTCTCTGAATGGCAGAGCCAATAGTTCCCTGTGCCTCAGTTCAGCAGAGCCACTGCAGTGATCCCCAGGGTACATGTCTGTCTCCCATCCACACGTCAAGGTTTCCCTTGAAGAGTGCTCATGAGGGGCCCTGCCTGATGTACATTGGAATCACGTTCAAAAGCATAGGGAGTGTCTGGGTCAGGAATTTATTTGCCCAGCATGTCCTACTCAACGTTGTAGTTAGGTGTATATCCCTAGAGCATGTGGCTCTCAGGGGGCTTCTGTTTAGGTGGAGCATATCCAGCAATACAGGGTTAGATATGGGCCTTGTATGTCAAGCAGAGATCACCTGTGAATATGTGGTATGCAACTGAGTACAGCTGGAGTTTCGTAGGATGGGCTGCATAGGTTATCTGTTTGAGGTCAGTAATCCTCTTGGTGTGGTACTGGTGTGGTCTTCCAAGCTGTTGCAGTTGTCTTGTAATATATATCCCAAATGGGGTGTTGTATCCTTTAATGGGTCTAATATGACATGTGTAGAATCACAATGGCCCCTCTTATCTGGATGTGAACCCATTAGTTGTGTGTTATGTCCTTCAATTAATGAAACCATTGCTTACAGGTTACACAGGGTATTGTAGGACCGCTTGTGACACACCTGTGAGCTGTCCACAGCAAACATCCATCTGCAAAGATTCCCCGCCACTTAGTTATTTCAACACATCTGTCCATACCTGTGGTACATCTTTCTGTACATTCAGCATATCACCATATACAGTTGGCAATGTTGAGGCTGCATTGCAGCTGCATGATGTACTAGGATACACACCACCTGCATACATCAGCAACTGCACACGCATGTTATCTGAATGCACAACACTGTGTGTTCAGGTGTGTAGGTCCTACAATCCTGACATTTGGTCATGTTTGTAGGCATTGCAATTGGTGGATTTGTATAATGACATACATGACACATGGACTGTTGTATGATATGATGGGTGACCAGTACAGAGGGGATGTTACCTCTGTCAGCATTGATATCACACCTTATGTACTGTTCGCATTCAGCAGCCATGGACCTACATTCCGTGCGCATGTGTATAATGGCTGTAGCCACCTGTTTGCACAAAGGACTACAACAGCTATGCTATTTACAGGTATGTTGTGTGTGTGGCACATACATACCCAGGGCAGGTACATGTATGTCATATCCATACATGAGGGTGTGTTCTGGTGTACAGCAACAGACATCTGCTAATGGTGGAAAGTACCGAGGTACCTTGGTATGTGTACAGCTGACCTGGTCACAGACAGTGGTATCATTGCATTGCATAACACATGATGCAACTGTGTCAGTACATGTGTACTGTCTACAGTTGATGTAGATCTTAGTACAGTACACAGGTCAAGGGTCACATGGTGGTGTACTCGTCTATCATACAACATGTATGGTTGCATGTTGGTGGTCCGAGGGCATGGTTGTGTCTGCAGTTTACATCCTAGAATGCAGCATGTGACACTCTGTCCTGCACATGGCTCATCTGTGATGCCTTTTGTGGGGGGACCGGTCAGTACATGTGAGTGGCCTTTATGTATGTGGGTACACCACCTGGAGTGCTCTGTACCTGTGTTATGGCCCACATGTCTGGTTCTGAGGTATATGGTGGTAGTGCTAGGTTCCGAGGTATATGGTGGTAGTGCTATTGTGCACTACAAAGACATCAGTCAGGTGTTCCCCACTGCACAGATATCAGTACTCCCCATTGTTGGATCTTCAATGGCCAGCTGTGAATATGGACGCTACACATCTATCACTGGTTAGCATAAGAAAACAATGCAGTTGTCCTGTAGGTGTATGGGAGTTAACCTGTGTTTAGGACATTTGCCTTGGAATGGCACTGTGTGGGCGGATGCGACTTGGGTAATATTCACACTCTTGTATCATTGATGCATGTGATATGTGACAAAGGCCTGCCTACTGTCAGCCATGTCATCCCAGAATGACAGCTGATGTTGTGTAAAAGACCGGTGTCAAATATATGTAGAGCAGTGTTCCCCCTAACAATGACAAATACTAACACCAGAGCCCATTACAATGTGTTCTTTATGTCTACCTGTAATAGCATGGCCACTGTGGCCCTCCGTGTTTAGCATCAGAGTGCATGCCAGTCAGCCCTGAGATACTAGGAGTATGAGCATGCCCAGTATATCCTTCTGTAGATGGACACATAGTAGTGCATTCTGACCAGCCCTGTGCAACTAAGTGTGTGAGCATGCCCCCTGTGCTACTAAGTGTATGAGCATGCCCAGTATATCCTTGTGTAGATGGACACATAGTGCATTCCGAACAGCCCTGTGCTACTAAGTGTGTGAGCATGCCCAGTGACACCTTGTGTTGGTTATGTGCCTCTGTGTATGGGCATGGCCATTGTAACCCTGTATAGTGGTAGTAGTCATCCATTCTACAGATGGGCATACTCCAGGTCAGGAGGGATTCCAACTTTAAATGCACAGGTTCGCAGGTATGTACATCTTAACTGCCAGCATCCCTGTTGATGTCCGCATTCCCAGACAGTCATAATGACAGCCTTGACATGTGTAGCCTGTGTGGCACGATTTGTAAGTATGTAGTATTGTAATAATAATCTGTAAATAGGCAGGTGTTCCGTACCCGACACTGGCATGTGTGTGTATGTCTGTCCCCATTTGCTGATTTTTCGATATTTAGATTGAATATAAATAACAAAAAGTTTTTGTAATAGTAAGTATTTTATGATTTTATAATATTTATTAGGGGTTTTTAATAATATGTAAAACAAGTTTTTTGTACTGTTGCCATAGCTTCTAAGGCATTGCAATAAATTGTAAGTTAGGAAGCAAGGGCACTTTAAATATAAGTAGTTTTAACTAATGTTTCAATCAAGGATTTAACTGTTTAATTGTTTAATTATGTTGAATGTGAGTATAAAATTGAGGTTTTTATGGCTGTTGAGTTGTCTGATGAAGTTGGGGCATTTGCCTTGACAAAAGCACTTACAATAAATTGGTCTTTGTGAAGTTTGAAGCAGCTAACTTGCTTTTTGTTGTTTTTTTACCCTGTACAGTGGTACAATAGACACATATATGGGGACATTGTGCCTTCACTATGTTCCACACTGAATGGCTGCAACATATGTGGTGCCATCATATGTGATCCACTAAGGCCATACAATGCTGTACACATGTGCCCTGTATGGACCCACACCACTGACACCACGGAATACCTGTCCATTTTATGCATGCAGGTGCAGGGCCGACCTGCTCACTATAAGCAGGTTTTGCCACACCAGGCCAGTATTGGCATATTGGGGTATAACAGGCTGTGTACACTACATGTGTCTGCCAAACCAGGTACACCAGTACATGTCACTGTACAGTATTGTGGGACATGCACATCCCAGGCAATGTCCATGTGAAGGACTATCAAACACAGACATGGCATGCATTGCAAAGCTATGGCCCTACACATTGGTAACCAGAATGTCAGGCCAGATAATGCAGTACCCATCTGTGTGGGACATTGCAGACACTACACCCCTGCACTGCACACCATTGTCGGGTGATGCAATGGCAAGGATTACCCCTCACCCAGCCTTGTACAGCCATCTTGCACAGCAAAACACTACACAACCATGGAGCAATGCATACCTGCGTGACAGTACTGGCACCCTGTGTCTGCATGTGGGTTGTGATGCTCCCAACCACAGTCACTCCCAGTATAAACCTCGTTGGCATACCAACAGTTGTCAAACACTTTCGCATGGCCTAGCCCATAGAGCCTCCAGATATCCCCTGTGGTTCATGTAGTCCTGTGCATTACTGCTGTGTGGCAAACTAAGTAGTTACATTGTGTATTTGCCGCCCTGGCAAAGGTGTCAATGTGTGTCCATTAGAGTGTGGTTGTAGTGACAATGGCATCCATTCACGTTGACTGACATGTGTGCCACACCTAATGTATGTCTACTATATCTGTTGCAGATGGCACTCACTCACCTACACACATGTTCTTACAGCACTGCAACATGCCATCTATGTGGCACATGTAGTAACGTCATTCACATGTAATAGTAATGAGTAGTCAGGGGTTTGCCCCTGTACTATTCAGCATGTGGCAGATTATGGTTAAGTCTCCAAGCCCTTCTCTGGTGTACATTGCCTGTCCCGCACACACACTCTCTGGTGGATGTGAAGGTGTACACCTGCACAGCAGCAGCATGTGTATTGTAACAGATGGAAATGGCCAGGTGATGGCCTCTGCACCTATTGCAGTCCTTCTCTAGCTGACTGCATGTGGTACAGCTGTGACGGTGTTCCCATAGCCATCTGCATGATAAACACAGTACACTATCTAGGGAAACATGTTATTATCTGGCCATGACAGTCACTGTGAGTGGTACCTGGATGTGGTGTTCTGACACAGCATCACAGATGATATCTGGATGTACCTCAATCATTTTCAATAGTGGGAAATGGCCTAATGACAGGAGGGTGATGTGCCACACAACTACAGCATGCAAGTGTAGCTATGCAGCATTAAAACTACTGCCTGTTTAACATGTGTGTGGTAATGGCTATTCTGCATGTTAAAATATAGACATGACAGTACTCTGTTCATGAGGGAATCCCGTCTATAGGGCCATCTGTGAACGGTCAGTGTGTGCAAACATTTGTTTCCTGTGTTATACACTGAACGCACTTCTGTGAACAGCAGAAGCATGGTGTGAGAATTGCAGACAGTACATGATGATAGGGATGTGTTACTGCCATCGCATCCCTGACTGGACATGTGTCACATGAGACAGTGGTATGACTGACACTGTGTGGGATTCCCAGTAACAAGCCAATGATGGGCAACTGTACATTGCTGCAGTCACACGTCTACTACACATTGTACAGTTGCCATGCGGTATATATGCATGTGTTGTGCTCCCTCTGCAAATGTATACCATCTGTTGTGTTGGGTTGCTGGTGATATCTATGCATACTGTCTTAGGTAATCCTGTATGCTGTTATCTATCACTAAGCCATATGTGGGTTTAAAATGTAGCACCATAGGCTGAATGGGTTGGTAGGTCCCCGCAGATCCTCCTGTCCCACTTCAGCTGACCATGGCACCGGGCACTAGCACATTTGAGGCCCAGCCATTAACATCAACCTCTGTTGGCTCTGCACCACCTTCTTGTGGTACCACCACTGAGGATGGAGCATGCCCCCCTTGGGAGTGGAACTAGACAGGTACATATCTGCTGTCGTGCGGTCCCGGACATGTTGCGTAGGTGGCTCCCTAAGGGGTTACAAAGCCAGATATGCCAGTTCAAGGGCGGAGTGTCACATTTACAGGGTGATGCTGCCCCTCCTGGACAGCCCCCAGCACTGCCCCCTTTGCAGCTGTGTAGGTGCAGTGGCAGTTGCCCATGGCTGGAGACCTCCGTCCCACTGTTCCCATGGGCTTTTGAATGCTGAAGACCCATCCCCATCCAGGGTGTATCCCCCCCTCTACACGTGTCATATACCAACCCTGTATGCTGTAATTTCTGTGCTCCTACCTATCCTCCACAGCCATACCTACACTCCTTCCCCAACATCTGACCCTCTCCTACAGACACATAAGGCCATTCAGCTCCTAGGACACCATCTGCCCTATACATAGCTGTCCATTACACACACGCGCCCACTGGACACATGAAACCCTTGTAATATGCATCATAACATACTACTGTTATATTCACCACTGTCCCTCAGGCGCACGGTCCTGGTATGCACATCACACCTACATGGTCCAGGTACACATGAGGAGGATGACCCCATTGTACACAAAACACTACCAGTCCCTCAGTGGTTACCCCATTTAACTTTATCATGATGATGATGATGTTGCACATAGCACATTGCAGGAGTACTATTCACACATAATGATTGGGCAGGTACTGTTGTGTTAATGTACATTACATGCACAGGGTGATGTATACGGCCAATGTACAACTATTGTCTGTCTGAGGGAGTCTTGTGATCATATAGAGCAACACCACTACATAATACAGGCGTCACTGGTGTTTCCCGTTTCATTCATTTGTAATGCTTTGTAGCCACATGGTATGTCCCTGATACATCTCTGTATATGTATGTACCTATATGTTGGACATAAACACTCACATGTACATCTACATGATGGGATATATACCTATACTGTTGAGTGACTGTGCTGTATGATATCCTCTGGTTACAGCTTCTTACGCTTGATTAGCCTCTACATTGCTTAACCAATGCAATACTTGCATACTGGTAGCCAAACACGCTTACACCAGCTCGATCCCGCACTTGCTAATGCACCGGCATTGGTGCTTGCATCTGTCACTCAGACCCCTGGGTGTGAGCGAGGACCACACTATTACCTTGTGATGCCTATTGCATTGTACTACATGACTCCAGTATCGGGATTGGCCACCCATTAGGTAATGGCATTGTGTTCGAATGTACAGAATCAGCGGCCTGTCCAGTGGCACAATCATATTTGTGTGTACCTCATACAATGTGCTCCCACCTTGTGATGCCTATTACATCAGAATACATGAATACAGTATCAGAAATGGCTGCCTATTAGGTGACGGCATGACGTTCGACTGTACGGAATCAGCGGCCCGTCCGGAGAATCATTCATATTCGTGTGTTCCTCTTAGGCATACCTTGTGATGCCTATCACATCGGACTACATGACTACAGTCATAGCAGGCCTTAGGCATAGGCCAACTAAGCAGCTGCCTAGGGCACAGCTTTAGTGGGTGCACTTTGCCAGTATTTATTTGGTGTAGGTAGACCAGGATGGGGGCACTGAGTGGTGTGGTGGGGGGTGCCGTTGTGCCCTCTGCCTAGAGCACCAGTTGACCTAAGGCCACTCCTGAATACAGTATCAAGAATGGCTGTCTATTAAGCGACCGCATAGCGTTCAACTGTACGAAATCAGTGGCCTGTCTGGTGAATCATTCATAATTGTGTGTTCCTCTTACAATTTGCTCCTACCTTGTTATGCCTATCACATCGGACTACATGACAACAGTATCGGGAATGGCTGCCCATTAGGCGACGTCATGGTGTTCGACTGTACGGAATCAGCGGCCTGTCCAGTGAATTAATCATATTTGTGTGTTCTGCATACACTCTGCTCCCATCTTGCTGATACATGGGAACCGAGACCCTGCATTACAAACAAGTAGTTGAGTTGTGGTAGCCACATCCGTCAGACGGGTCATGGTACTGCATACCTATTATAGGTTTGCCACCTTCTCAATTGGCCAAGGTAGGACTTTAGGGTTACCACCTGTCCCACTTTGCGAGGGACAGTGCGAAAATAATCAAGACATAGCACATGTCCAGATTACAGGACACTATTATATTCTATGTTTCATTAATAAATGCATACAGCAGTTATTTTATATATGACACTTGGATTCTGTACTATGCACAGCTGTAGGTATGTTTAATCTTGGAATGTCTGACATTTCTACAGAACATGTCCCACTCTGGACATTTGAAAAGGTGGCAACCCTAAAGGACCTGCATGTAGAGACGTCAGACTTTGCAGGGCAACACATCCACAGCCAGTAGAAAGGGGTGTACTTCACTGTTTCACCTAAATAAAAGGTTACTCTTGTAGCATTATAGTTGCTTATACTGTTACCTATAACATTTAGGTGTTTCAGAGGAACATAATAGTTTTATGCTACTACTACAGACAATTAGGTAGTCTTTGTCCTAAATCACAGGACATTTGCCTTAATTACAGTAATTATGCAGGACACAACTGCCCACAGGGGAGTGTCCCTCACAAAGGTGGACAGGTGGTAAACCCAAACCTATTATTCTATCAAATTTCTAAGGTAGTCGGTGGAACATGTGCTTTCTCTCACTATCAGATCTCTCATACAAATGGGGAAGAATAAACACTGAATCAGGGACACTGCATAACAACCTCAGGGAAACATTTAGAAGGTTGGTGCTATTAACCTGACACACTGATGGACACAGAGCAGATATGTATTCATACACATTGTCTTAGGTGCATGCAGTTTATGACTCTTACATGCTGTCATTATTCATTATGTGTATTTCGTCACCTTTCCTCCTAATATCAATAGTTCTAGGATGGTTTAGTTGAGACTGTGTTAAGATTCTGATTCATAATCATGGATGTCCCTGGTAATCGGTGACAGTTCAATGATATGGTCCCTATGTATTCCCCCAATGGCATACAGACTGTCCAGGAGATGTGCTCTTACAGTTTTGGAGGTATGGGCATCTGTTATACCCACATCGGAATATTACTTATATCCACGGGGCAGTCTTAATACATGTCTGTCAGCAAACACCTGCACACCTAGCCCCATAATTGCATATCCATAGTTCCCCCACCTGCCACTACTCTACAGCACTCATCCTTACTGTGGGCGCAGGTGGACGCAGGTGGGATATGAACACACCCCTACACACTGCCCACTCTTCCCATGTCGGGACACATGTCGTAAGTTGTGTCAACCCATGTGTTATCAGGCTTGCACAACCTACTGTTCTGTGTACAGCTACATCCTGGTCATAATGGTGTTCCCCCATTGGTTGAAGGTA
>NC_056725.1:1450949559-1451007059 GCF_019279795.1 Protopterus annectens | reverse complement strand
TGTGAGGTCTACATTAAAATTTCAGATCATCCACATGCTGTACTTCACGCACATAGGTACTCGCAAATACTTATCTTTCATGACATGGTAGGTACACCCAGTTAATACCCATTCATCTATGGGCCATCCTGGCAAGGACGACTTGGACCGCGAATGGGCACATATTGGGCAAATGCTCTGACCATTGGTAGGGTTGCCACCTTTTCATATGACCTGGATGGGACATTTTCGTGGCACACATCTGAGTTTACAGGCCAACACACACCCACGGTCATTACAAAGGATAGTACTTTAGTTTCATGCCTACATATAAGCTTTTATTGTTGTAGCAGTGTAGTTGCTTATTCTGTTTAGTTTACTTGCTTATTCTGATTCTTGTAACATATAGGTATTTTATATACAGACATACGTGCTGTATGGGACTATTACATAACATATGGGACATAGTTATGTCCTACTATCGCAGGACATTTCACATTTATTATGATTTTGGTATGGACACACCTGCCTAGAGGGGGACTGTCCCGCTCAATGTGGGACAGGTGGTAACCCAAACCATTGGGCTAGGCTTGGCAATTGGTGGTGCACTAACAAGATGCATTTCACTTCCACTTGGTATAACTAGCGACACTACAATGGAATACAGGCACGTGGTTTTAAATATCTTTGTTCGAGGGATGGGGACTCAATATTCTGCTACGTGCCTTTGTGTTTACTTCTTACTGTGGTGTTCGCAATGATGTCTTGTATGCTTTGCATATATTTCAGTATCCACGCACACTGCCAGGAGTGATTACTATTAGAGGCAGGCTGTACTAGTCAGCATTTTAGGTTGCGCGTATGCAGCCGACATGTTCACGCCTCCGTGCAGCACTTGGACATGCCCCCTGCACGCGTACACGTTTCCTATGCACGTGGCCATTACGGCAGTGCACCTTCATTAATATGCATGTGGTGCTGCTGTGCCATCTCTACACCACACGGTCGGCACAAGGTTAACGCCATCTTTGTGCGAGCTTCATGAATCCCAGAGGATGTCAATTATTAGTGTCACCACTGTTTTTGGATGCCCAAAATAGTACATTCTTATTGAAATTGGAGATTGTTCAATACATATCATACAGTGAAGCTAATGAATAGGACTTGTTTTATCGTATTGCCATAATAATGTGACATAAAACTGTAGTTGTGCATACTACTTTGAATTATATTAAGACAATTTAAATATAGTGTTAGTAATTTGCAGTATCTACAGGAAAGTCAGAAAATACTTTTTTATTGTAAAATAACAAGACATTTGCCATTTTTCACTTTCCATCCCCTGGTGTGGGACATAATTGTCCAATCAGGACTGCCCTGCAGAAAGAGGGAAAGGTCATAACCCTATCAGCAATGAGCAATGGTACTATTTCTCTTCCTCTCTGCAGCCTAGGCAGTGGAAACAGTTTTACAACGTTCTGCATATTTATTTATTTTTTTATGTATTAGCTATTGCCATCAGTAAGACTAATTGCCTATGTATGACTGTGGGCAGCATCTGACAGGAAAAACTACATCTCCCTGTGTCTGTTGAATGTTGTGCAAGCAGAGATAAATCTCTCCGCCAAATTATATGAGGAGTTAAGCTTAATAAAAACTTGGGTGGTCTATCACTTCTTTAGCTTGTAATGCAAGGAAGTGAAAGCTGTATAAAGTATAAGTCAACTTTCATCTAATCAAACAGTAAGGCAATTGTAGCTATCTTTTCTCCCTTTAGGGAGATACTGCACACATGCTGAAGGGAGAAGAGGAAGCTAAGGGTTGAGTTAAACTGTAGGGGGGGTGAGGATTTTTTAATTCTGTCACACACCTTGGCTTGGCTGTTGTGTGCTCCATTTCCTTGCTACATACTGCTTCTGGATTGTACACTTCTAACCAGATTTGACAATTCTCCAAGAAGCCCAGCAATCAGGCATGTCACACTGTATAGGCACAAATGGCTTCCTCTGAAGTGTTTATAGCTGTTAACTAGCTTTCCCTGCATTTACCTTGAACATCAACTATTTTAAATGATTGATAACATTTGTTACTCATAGTGCAATGTGGCTGTAAGCTGCATTGAGTTGTAAGCGGCTGCTGTGGTTTGTTTATAGGAAATTGTTGCTGTTGCCAGCAAGGCTTTAGTGTCTCACATTCTGCTACTGTCATTTGTTTATAAAAATATATATATGTTTTTCACAAGTCAGGTACTCAGCTTGTTGCTGTTGTTGTTATAGTAGCTCCCTTTTGCTCCCACACCATTTTATAACCTTCATCAATAGCTATTAATAGCTGCATTTCCCTTTGTGTGTAGGACAGTTATAGACTGTACCTATATTGGCTGGATCCAGGAGTAGTTCAATTGATTCTGATAAATCTCAAGCACAAAGATTGTCTTACACCACAACTATCAAATCCTTGAGCCATGTGTTTTGTTCCATATGAACCAACCTCTCTTCATTCTGTCGGTGACAATCTCTCTGTTGCTGCATGTGGCATCAGAGCCAACCTCCACTGGTAATATTGATGCCTTTTGATCCAGTTATTCTAGAGTATACTGCATGTAACTTTTAGCAAGTGTTCAGGTGTCATTTTATAACTATGCAGAATTAGTAAATTGCTCTGTTACTATTCCAGTTTTTTTCTATGCTAAACTACATTTGTGCAGTACTCTTGGATCTTCCTGAGTTTCCTTTATACTAACTCATTAGCCCTCATGCTATTGATATTATACTAAATATGTGGCCTGTACCAAAATCTAGTTCTGTATTGTATACTTCTCTAGGACTAGACTGCATTAGGTAATTTCTTCACTGCAGGTAAAATTAATTGTGTCAATGTTAGAGGATCTTCACTTGACCTAACACATCTCCTCCCCAGAGCAGTTTATGAATGGAGCATATCTTTTCTATCTTTTGACTAAATTGCTTCAATATTCCTGCCATCTGTAATTTGACTCATGTGGCAACAGTGAAGCCCCATCAACCTCTCTCCCTTCTGTTGCCAGCCTCAGCACTTGGTATTCTGAAACAGTGTAGGAACTCCCTAATGCTCACCTAAGACCTACTATTACTGGTCTAGCCTGACATGATTTGTTGCAGGAATGATTATTTATATAACATGGAGGCTATCATCTCACAAAAGGTCAGTAATCACCATATAAACATAACTCTACAACATACACTGAAGCTGTGAAAATAACTCCCCAAGTCTCCAAGAATAAAATGAAAATAGACTCAGCAGCAATCCACTAGCACAGCTCTCCCATGCTCACCTAACTCAGTGAGTAATCTGGCAGTAGACTGCAGATCTTCTACCACCAATAAGTCTGCATCTCAAAGACGAAATGTCATAGTAATTGGTGACTCCATCATCAGAAATGTAGACTTTGCATTTATTGGGCTGGACAAAGGAAAGGTGACTGCTGCCTTTCTGATGCTAGAATAAATGACATTATGATGTATCTGCTGTCCTTCAAACAGGTGGCTCATGTAGGTACAAATGACATGAGGCAATTGACACAGAAGGACATGCAGAGAAACATATGAGAGATTGCTATGCATATGTCAAATGCAAGCAAGACTTTGATCTTGAGTAGAGTCCTGCTGTCACCCAAAATGATGCCTAGATGCAAATAGATGATAAATGGCTTTGGCAACTGGCTATGAGGCTGGTATCATTCCAGGGGAAACAGATATATCTAAGCATCGAATAAGATAACTGAAAGCCTAACTTGCATTGTAAAGGAAAGACTGAACCTTCCATTCAACACATTCTTCATACTGATCAAAGCCCTGTAGTGACCGTTTTAGGCATAGTCTTCCTTCTGGATAGTCTGACATGTCAAAAGAGCTTGGAGTAAATTCTAGTATAGACCACATCAGGGTTGCTCTGTTAAATACCAGATATCTTTATAATAAATAGCCAGATCTTAAGACTTTCCTGCAACTTAAGTACATCCATATTTGTGTTTTAGCAGATACATGGTTTCAGTGCAAAGGCAGCACTCATCTTTACTGGGTTTCAACAGGTATCACGCATTCAGATCTTTTTGAAGCTGCATTGGGAATATCAATATGTGTCAGAGTCAATTACCTGTGAACAGATTCTTCATGACCCCTAAGAAGAACTACTAAAATTCAAATTACCATAAACAGGACATCAATTCATAATCTTCCATGGGTCACCTTCCATGCCCTTAGAGGACAATAAATGGCCTCTAAACATGTTTGCTAAATTATCCATAAATACATCCTTAACTGGTGACTTTAACTATGCATGTCTTAACTAATGCATCTATACTACAAAAGTTAGTTACCCACAAAGATTTCTAGACTTAGTAAGTGCTAAATCACTTGTAGAAATAGTTAACCAGCCCACTAAGGGGTCAAAATCTTCTTGATCTGATCCTCATTAATATCATGCATACTTGCACTACTCCTAAAGTACCCCCTTCTCTTGTCAAGTCTGACAATGAACACTGAATTCAAAGAGTTTAAAAACTAAAACCTTTAACAGCTGTGTGATGAGCTGTCAAAATGTAGCTGCAGCACATCTACCCATCATGTAGCCTCAGCTGATACTTATTCTGATGACTTTTACTCCAGTCTAACAAACAGCACATATTTAGTGTTCCGAGGCAGAATCATATACATTGAACATATAAAAAATAAGCCATCCTGATGGAATCTCAGTATTAATAAACTCTATAATAACAGAACATATCAAATCAATGTGCATAGTAAGTTAAAGCTACCCCAAATTAAAATCCATATCAAAAAGTACAGCAAAAATCTAAAATTTATCTTATTAACAATCAAGCTAGAATACCAATTGAAAATATTATCTGAAACTAAGAATAATTCTACGTCCTTATTTAGTTACATTAGACAATTAAGAAGTAACACACAGCAATGGTCTGAAATAATTCATAATTGCACTTCCACTCCAACCTTAAAGATATTGTTAATATACCTCCACAAAATAATTGTCTTCACAGACTCTCAAACCAAAGTCTTGAATCTACTTCAAAATATAACTAAAGCACGTTGGAAGGAGAGATGTATTGTACCATACTTCACCATTTTCTGAATAATATTCCATTACACTTAAAACAGAGTGATACTGTCTCGTACTTTGAGGTAAATCCTAATGATTGGATGAGTGCACATAAATTTATCCTTAGTCTGACGCCTTTTGCCCTCTGAGAAGCAGAGGTACCCTATGAGAGTGGATGTTGCCAAGCAAGTGAATTATGGCCCATGGATTGACTGCCTTGCAAAATCTATGATTTATGAGTTTAAAAGGTTGTCTGTCAAGTATTGGTAAGGGGATTGTAGGCATATTTACTACGAAGTTGCCTAGATACATTAAACCGCAACTATGTAATAAAGAAAGAAGAATGCAATGTATTCATTAACTGGCATCCACATAGGTAGACTATAACCTCATAACTGACTTTAATTTCCCTACTACTTGTTGCTGTGTAACAGGTTCACATCTTAATCATGTTATAATATATACAAAAGATGAAACAATGGAGGAGAGTCTTGCTTCTCCATTAATTCTTCTGTAAATAGTTGATACTGAAGTACTTGTATTAACAGCTTAATTCTTAATTGCTTAGACATTTAGATAACTGTGCTAGAGAAGGGTGGGGAGCAGATTTCGGTATGTATCAGAGTGATGCAATTAGTTATTTCATGTCTGACAGAAAGATTACAAGGTAAACTCAGAATAAGGGCAACAGCTTATCTATCTATCTATCTATCTATCTATCTATCTATCTATCTATCTATCTATCTATCTATCTATCTATCTGTCTGTCTAGTTATTAATCTATCTATCTATCCATCCACCCATCCATCTAGAACCAATGCTCACATCACCAACTGACTATCCCTGCTGTTGTTGTTCTTCTGTACAACACACACACACACACACACACACACACACACACACACACACACACACACACACACACACACACACACACTCAGCAACAGCCAACTTAGAATGTCCAATCTACCTACTGCATGCCTTTGGCATATGGGAGGAAGTTTTGTATGTTTTAATAAACTTTTGGTGTTGCTAAGGCTAGTGTTTGCTGGTTAGGAAACTAGAGCACTCAGAGAAAACCCAGGCAAACACAGGGAGGGCATGCAGACTCCACATAGAAGGCACCCCAGCCAAAAATTACCAGAGAGCCTATTGCTGTGAGGTGACAATGCTAACCTCTACACAGTTGTGCTGCCTAAGGAGGGCAGGGATATAAACTGTATGCAAAAAAAGTGTTGGGGGCAGGTGAAATAGAGCACTTACTATGCAAAAATATTTTGTTTTACATTTGTTCACATTGCATTAGAAACCAAAAGTAACACAGTTAATGAAATTCCTAACAACTGACTTTCCAGAACCAAGACACAAGATGTAAAGAAGACTTTTAGATCTTCTATACTGATAAAAAAGGTTGTGCCCTGGTAGTGGCCTACATTAGCGAGGGAGGTGAATGAACTTAGGGGGTCTACCTATAGGGACATGCAGAAGGATATGATTGGTCTTGGTATGCATATGTCCAATGCTGAAAATACACTGATCTTAAGTGATACTTTACAAACTGATAAACAAACAAACTGAATAAAACACGAACAAGTCCAAGCGACACTGGCAACCACACTCTGTTTAATAAATTGAAGCGCTTTTCGTCTGCTACAAAGCAGACTTCTTCAGAATACATTAAAAATGAACACCAGCTCCATTTAAATAGCTGAAACACCATAAAAAAGCAGGAAGGTTAATCCATCAATAAAGTTACCATAACCGCTTAAAGGGAAACCATACAAATCACAATAAATAATATATAGCACAAAAAATAATGTATGTGGTCAAGCATCCATCCTTAAAAAACAGCTAAATCATTAACAAGACATTTTAAAACTGTGGACAACTTATACATCAAAGAAAATAAAAAATGAATAAATTCATAAAATAAAAATACAATTACTCATATTAATTTCAAAGATAAACCTACGTTAACCAACTAAGTGATACTTTGCCATCTCTAAGAATGAAGCTGTGACTCAAATACAAGATAATCAGCTATAATCATTGTCAATGTAATTGGTGTAATTTTAGAGGAATCCAGTATATGCAAGTTTTGGGACAAAATGGCAGTCTTTCCAGCTTTACCAGTGGTGGTCTGTAACTGTCTTATCATAAGTTGAATTCTAGCTAAAACTGTTGCAGTCTTATATCCCTTTGCTGTCTCTTGTGCCTTTTTTAGATAGAATACTTGCTGGACTTTCCAACTAAGTAAACTCTAATTTGGAACACATTGCAGTAGTTGTACTCAATTCTGGGTGTCTTAAGAAAAAAATGCAGGTGCATGACGACTTCCTGCAGCTTGAACATATTCATGGATGGGCACATATAGAGACAGTTTCAAAGAACGAGAATACTCCACGATTCCTGGTTTTAGTGTCTATCATGTCTTTAGACATATTGTAAATTGCACGGTCATGTTGGTGCTTGTCAAGGATATTATGACCTGATTAATGATTTCTAGGGAACCCAACTATGAACTGTCACATGTCCAAATCATCCAGAACAAGACTGATTACCATTTCATATGTGGCTATAGAACAGAGTCCATATCTCCTACTGATCATGATAGGTGTACCTTTACCATTGCCAAAATCTTCTTTAGTCCCAAAACCTTTGTATTGGAAGACTTCATCTGCCCATCAGAAGAGTGGCTGACTTTCTCCAGCAATGGTAGGCATGCTCAAACTTACTTGACATTACAAATGCTTAACCATCTTACTATTAGGCAAAATAGTCTTGATCTGGATCTGACAAATATAGTCCCTTCTTGCAAACCTTTGTATATATCATCTTTCCTTGTCAACCATACAGTAAATCAACAACTGTTTTCTTTAAAACTCATGGTACTTCCTCTTCAAATACCCTTGTGTTTAGGGACTTCTGAAAAACAAACTACCCTGAGCTACTTGATGACCTTAACAAATGCTGCTGTGATCTTCTTTTGACAGGTCCCGTTGCTAAAGCTGTTGTCTATTCTTCTGACTGCTCCCAGTAAAATCATTCTAAAGACAAGGCAGCACCTACCCCACACTAAACATAATGGGAAACTTAAAAACAACCCTCTGTGTTAATATGCTGATGCAAATATACTTGAAATAAAAGAAAGAAACTGCTTACTGCTTATAAGCTGTCCAGTTTTGCTCACATTATGAGCCCACTTAAGCAAGCAAGTGAGCAAGAGTTTAAGGTTTCTGTTATGAACCTGGATGCGCAATACAAACTTTAAATAGCCAATGAAGCCAAACATAACTTCAGATCTTTCTTTAACCTTTCTACAAGGTTAAGAACTAACAGCTGACAGTGTTCAGAGCTAGTTCACAGTAAAAATGGCCCGCTGACTGAAAGGAAATAGCTAATATTGTAGCTGCCAAATTAATTGCATGTTTTGGTCCACTCAGAGTCTTAGCTATTCCACAAGTTCTGCAGTCCCAGGGACCCAAATAATTACTATGTAACAAGCCCTCTCAGCCATTTTCAAAACAAAGAGAACCTTATCTATGAAACCCTAGTATCATACTAGGTTGTATAATTATCAGTGCAAAATACTTATCCTTTGTAATCAAAGCCTATCAGCTGGTTACATTTCCAAAGCCTTCCAGTCAGCCATTGTAATGATGTTACATAATGATAGCCCAACTATGGATCCTGTTAGCTATAGACCCATTACTCTCATAACCTAATATGTAAAGTTATGGAACATATCTTAGACCTCATCAAATGCACATTGAAAATTGATTATCCATGGACCACCTTTGTCTAATTTAGGTCCTGCCTCCTTAACATTGTTAGTTTGTTTGTAGATGTCAACAAACCAGTGGATAGCAGTTATGCAGTACATACGGCATATATGAACTTGGCTCAAAACCTATGACACTACTTCTCATGCATGTGTTATTTACAGTAATGAAAATGTTAATATAAATCTGTATGTAATATGGTAGATATTGTACTGGATATCTCACAGAACCTGTGTGGTTAGAGTCACAGATTACACTTCTGAAAGTAAAGAAAGTTACAAGTGATGTACCACTGATCCATGTTAGACCCTGTCCTACTTGGCATCTATTTTGGGGACCTAAAAGTCAACCCTCCTTTCCTATTCTTATATATGCATTTGTGGATCATTTAAAATCGGGTATTATTATTTGCTGCTACACTGAATCACAATTGCTCCAACAAAGGTTAGATTATGTCAATGACTGGAGCAAGTAACACAGTCTCAAACCAAACAAGAAAAATGTGATAGAATTCACTTTGGTAAACAAAACATCTGTACACTATACCATATAGATGAATCCCACCCCTGAATCTGACACTGCCATAAAGGATCCAGGCACTCTTGTAAATAATTGTTTATCTTTTTACTACTACATCTTAACAGTCAAAAAACCCTTCTTTCTGACTCAACTAATGTTGAAAGGCTTCTCTTCTAGATCCAAATAAATTGTAATTCCCAATTACATATCTTTTATAAGACCCATTGTTGAATACACTGCCCTTTTAGCATGTATTTGTAAAAGCATAATGCTTACCTTAAGAGATCTCAGAGATTTCTATATGAAAAAGATCAACTCACTCAAGACCCTTTATTATCCTGATGGAATGGAAATCTTTAACCAGTATTTAGGTTTTTGCAGATGCCTCCATGGTAAACTATGTATAGCTTTTCAAAGCTTGAAGGACCCTTCCCTTAATGACTTCCCTTCTCTTTGTAGAACAACTGGTTCCTCAGATGTCTAGTAAAAGCAAGTAAACCTTCATTGACAGATAAATTATATGTTAGCATGATTAATTCACATTACCAAGTATTCTCCACCTCTGGAACAAATAGCTGAAGTACATTAAGTATTGTAGTTACCTTGCCACCTTCAAGGTAATCCTTTGTAATTGGAAGGATAGCCTCTCTCTAGAGGTCTATATTGTGTTGCTCTCTTTGAGGCTGGGGGGAACTTTTTAATGTTTTATTATCTAGGCTTTCTATGTGATAGCCTAGTACCTGACTATGAACCAATAAACCTATGAGCATGCAAGGATAGAGTTTGTCTTCCCTGCATCCCTGACTAGCATAAAGTGGGCACTGGAAAATGAATACATGACTGAATACATGTGTGGTTTCTAGACAAAGCAGAGTAGTTCTCATTTGTTTTTGTGGATATACATTAAAAATACAATTGCATATACATATATAGCAATAATTAAATACTAATCCAAAAAAGTGAAGTGAGATGAAACCTGGCTATTTTCATTAAACATGAAACTTTTTATTGCAATAAAACATAAATGCTTTTGCAGTGACAAAAACTGCTTCTTCAGATGTGTAAAAGTCAACAGCCTAATGAATCAATATATATGCTCACAAATGACATACTCAGTTAACTAATTAAACTTTAAAGAAACAGCAATGAATATATGCATACAAGCAGTCTACATCACAAACACTTATATTTAAATACTAAAACCATATAAAATGCATAAGCAATATATAAAAAAATATGCTACATTTTTAATGATTATCTAAAAAGTGGACATGCCTTTAGCAAAGCTTTAATAGGAACTTTGTCATTTAATCCTGAACCAAAGTAAGCTCTTAGCCTAATTATCCATTTGCTTTCCAGGCATTCTGCTGCATTTCATATATCTCCTTTCCTTTGATTAACTTTCACTTTACCTGTAACTAAAAATGTAAAACTATGTGCAAAGGAAGTTTCCTTTACATATTTAGATAGGGCATTGTTCATTGAACCATTCCTAATATGACATAGGTGTTCCCTTATACGATATTGTAGGAACCTATCTAGTTTACCTACATAAAAATGTTTGCATGCTATGCAGTGTGCTAAGTATACAAATGTGTACTTGTGCATGTAGCTGAAACATTAAAAATGTACACTCTGTCCGGATCAAGGTGCCAAAACTGTCCAGAAGTATCAATATGATTACAATAATTGCAACATCGACACAGTCTTGTCACCAATTTGTTCTCTGTCTTTTCATTACTGAGAGACTTGCCATTTGTAAGTTTTCAGGGATAACATAACATCTGTTCTAATGATTTCTTTTTCTTGTATGTAAAACTAGGATGTTCACCTACTATATCTCTTAACCCTAAATTTGTAGTCATAATAAGCCAATATTTTTAAATGACATCAACAACACATTCTGAACTCTTTGAATACGTAGTTGGTACTCTGCATTTGATGCTGTTCATCAGCCTAGAGTTTGATGTAGGAGGGTTAGATGAAAAATATGGTCTACCCGCATCTTTTCTATTTTTAACTACTTGATCCAATGTATTTCATATTTTACATTTGTTATATATCCTTGCTACAAACTTTCCTTCCAAATCTTTTATTTCCCTTAAAAGGTTTTTATCAGCAGCATTTACTCTTGACATCCTCAGACCTTGACTTTTGACAATGTTATTAAATATATAAAATGGATGAATGTTACTATGATATAAAAATTATTTTGCTAGCATGGTTTCCTATATAGCATAATGTTAATGTTACTATGATATAAAAAAATATTTTGCTAGTATGATTTCCTATATAGCATAGTGTCAATCTCACCCCATTGTTTAATCATAATAAACACATCCATAAAACCAATTCCTTCTTTAGAAATGTTAGCAGTAAATTTAAAGAATGTAGTACTATTATTAATATATCTAATGTGTTCCAATAACTTCTCTTTTGTCCTATTCCAAATCATAAACAGGTCATCTATGAACCTCCTATAAAACAAAACATGCGCTGTAAGAACCTTTTAAGACATGGTTCAGTTCCCATATTAACATAATGAGGCTGACGTAGCTATGGACACATGATGTTCCCATAGCCACACCATCCCTCTGTATGTAGTATTTCCCATTAAATAAAAATATTATTGTATAATAAAATTTCTGCTAAACTACATAATAATTCTGTTTTACTGGCACTAAACTCCTTCATATTGGATAGAAACTTCCTTATCCATTCTAAACCAATAGCATTAGGGATAACTGTAAACAATGATTGAACATACAACATAACCAAATACCACTCTTCCATTTTAAAAAGAACATGTGTAAACCCATACAAATCCAGTAAAAACTGTCTTGAATTCTGCATGATATGACTTCTGGACTTAATAATAGGCCATAAGCTCATTTCAACATACACCAACATGGCTTCAGTGCACCAATTCTTCCCTGAAACTATGGGACTCAATGGTGGATTTGTGAGGTCCTTATGTAACTTAGGTAGACCTTATATGAATAGTAAAAAAAAACAATGAGCCAGCAAACAGTGAAACTGAACTGATTTAATAATTAGTGCAGCATCAAAAACAAATACCCAGACTGGTTCCGGCTGGTAAAAGACACAGCCTTCATCAGTGTGAAAATCAAATCAAATCAATACTGTTTTATATATCTGCATGTCAATTAAACACAAACCCCTATCGGTTGTTTAAAATGGCTTATTCAATCCAGATGGAAATAATCCACCTAGCTTAACAATCCATATTTCTCTTTAGAATCTAAAATGGAGTGCCAACCTGTTTTGTTTAATGTATTCCCCTTAACTAAATCAATAGTCAGAAATGTAAACTTGGCTGATTTATGTGCCATACAATGCTTATATAATGCATTACTGGATTTTTTGTTTTTAATATTACTTATATGTTCTGAAATTCTCAACCTAAGCGGACGGGATGTTTGGCCAATATAAAAAGATCCACAGGTGCATGTGGCTAAATATATTAGCCAGTCGCTACTGCAATTGGCAAAAAAATTGATATACACAATACCACAATTTTTACTCATGAACTGTTTGGACTTGGATATTTTGTCACAATGTGTACAGTGACCACATGGAAAACATCCAGTAAGTGGTTCACCTGTAATGGTAGTTTCTATCTCCTGAGACCAACCTGTAACATGAGAATGTTTGTAATGACTGAAACAAGATGCCAAATGTTTTCCTTTGCGA
The DNA here is from genome assembly GCF_019279795.1 of Protopterus annectens. NCBI lineage: Eukaryota > Metazoa > Chordata > Ceratodontiformes > Protopteridae > Protopterus > Protopterus annectens. The sequence continues at coordinate 1,450,993,968 of NC_056725.1, read as the reverse complement.
AAAGAAAACAAACACCTATCTGGTAACATATTAGATAAATCCTGATCACACTGCAGTATATTCCAATGTCTGTGTATACTATTAATAAGTGCATCAGAATTCCTTGCATATGTGGTAAAAAATCTGATAGGCTGTGGGTTCCGTTCTTCACGTGTTTTGTATATCAATAAATCATCCCTCTTCAGTTTGTTTGCCCAATTGCTGGTCTGCAGAACATGTCCCATATGATATCCTCTAGATTTGAATCTGTATGTTAAATCCTGTCTATAGTCTTGAAAAGTAGATTCATGAGAACAAATCCGCCTCATTCTAATATATTGGGATTTAGGGATATTTTTGGCTATATGAGGAGGATGAAAGCTGGATGCATGGAGGACAGTATTAAATTGTGGATACTTTCTGAAAACTTACGTACTTAAGGTGTTATCTGATAGTCTATTGATGTGAACATCAAGAAAAGTAATAGTATCTGCATGATAACTGACTGTAAAATGCAGGCCCTATTTGTTCTCATTCAAATAAGATATAAACTCCATCAAGTAATCCACATCAGTCCTCCACACCATCCAGCAATCATCCAAATAGCATCTCCAAATGTCAATTTCATCCAGGAACAGGTTATGGCTGTTGTCATAGATAATTTGTTCCTCAATGAAAGGCCATAAATAAATCAGGATAAATGGGAGCAGATATGCCCCCATGGCTGTGCCCTTAGTTTGCCAATAACATGTATCCTGGTAAAAAAAGACATTATTGGTTAGGACATGTTCCGTCAGGCCTTTGAGGAAGGTATTAAAGCCAGGCTGATATAAATCAGCCACATGCAGCCAATACCCAATGGCTTCCAGCCCAGCCCAGGAAGAGATGTTAGTATACAAAGCACTAACATCAAGTGTGCACATAAGCCATCTGGATTCCAACTGAGTTTCTGAAATGATTTCAAGGAACTCTGTGATGTCTTGTAAACGAGAACATACCCAATGTGCAAAGGTTTTAAATATTTTGTAAGAAAAATTGACAAAGGTTCAGTAATATATCCTTTTCCTGACACAATTGGTCTACCAGGTGGATGAACAGGATATTTATGTATTTTTGGTAAGAAATAAATGTATTGATTGACAGAATCATGAATCATAAGTTGCTGCATAACCCTATCAGTAATAATAGTATGATAGGTTTATCTATAAAAAAATAATTATATAAACTCTTATCAACCAAATGAGCTGATAGCAAATAGCCAGTTCTATTCTTTACCATATTAATCTTATTACAGACATCAACAAATGTGACCTGTTTATAGTACTGTTCATCTACCAGCATTTCATTCATGTTGTTGATGTACCAGTCAAAGTCTAAGATAACTATCGCACCATCTTTATTAGCAGGCCACATTACAATTGTGTCATCATGCATCAAATTATGCAAGGCTACCCTTTCATTAGCAGTGATGTTATAAAAACACTTTCTATTATCATTATTATAGTAATCCCTGCAGATATCTTCTAAACACATTTTTTCAAATGCTTCACCAAGCGGATGTAAGGCCCGTACAAACAGACTGGGTTTCCTGTATAGATATATATATATATATATATATATATATATATATATATATATATATATATGTATATATATATATATATATATATATATATATATATATATATTTATTTATATATATTTATATATATATATATTGCTATTATAACTAGACAATGCATCAACTTCTATAAATATGTATTTCAACATGGCATTTCTGGTGAAAGTTTTTAAATTAAATATTACCTCCATAATATCAGCTTTCTGAGATGGCAAAAAAAGAAAGTCCCCTTTGTAGAAGTGTCAGTTTTTCTTTACTTAAAACTCTACAAGATATGTTATAAATTAAGTAATTTTCCAGTACCTCTTGATGTTCGGCACATCCAAAGAGTCTTGAATTGATTTCCATTTGTTCCGTGTCCTGCTCATAGATCTTGATCTCCTTTCTGCAACCTGTTTCTTTATTGGTAATGGAAAATTTATTTCACCTTCTTTCCGTTAATAGAAATCACTTGAATCCATCTTGTCCGTGCAATTATGGACGTCTGCTGTTACTACAATCATTTTCTTGCTTGCTCCTAGGTCTCTGTTGCTCACTGTTGCATCTGGGGATTTTGTGGCATCTCTAAAAGTCACAGAAGGAATCTCATTGGTTGATGGTAACTGGGAAGTTTCTGGTTGTTTGGTAACCATGGGTGGTGTCTCTTTTTCAATAATTTCATTGGTAGAAACATTATCTCTCAGCCAAGCAAAAATGTGGCCATTTTTTAAATCATTTCTATCCCTAGATCATTTTTTAATTTTTATATGAAGTAGTTACTGTTCATATAAGCATAATGCACTCAATACAGTATGAAACAACTTATCTACCATGTCCATTAGAAACTGTTCGTACATTTCAGTAACATCATGCTCAATCTACGCGATGAACTCATATTCCTCTTTCAGTGCAAAGTCAATTAGGAGTTTAATATAATTAAAACTCATTTCCAAGTTTAATTTTTGCCATTTGTTTAAAAGGGCTCGAAGTGTATTCCCATGAGCAGGCATCTCTAAGATATGGAGACCTCTCAGTACCATGCCTAACTCTAAACCCATCTCCAAATGATAACATTGACACTGAGCCCTTTTCAACTTATACAGCACATTTTCTGATTAGGACATTCTCACTCTATATAGTATATCCATGTCCTCCTCTGTTGAATTACAGTCCATCGACACACATGTTAACATATTATCATTCTCTGGAAAATCAAACAAACCCTCTCTTTTGATGAACAGTTAACAGTTCTAGCAACCAAGTTTCGTGGCATATAATCCAATTCTATAGTTTTAATGCCTCCTTCAGCCATGGTTCCATGCACTAGATCCAATAAAGAACTGTGTAGACAAAAACAAAGACCTGTATATGCTGGATAAACATCTCACCGAACACAAAATGTAGCAAATTCTAATCCAAAAAAATGAGGTGAGATGAAACCTGGCTATTTTCATAAAACAGGAAACTTTTTTGGATTAGAATTTACTGTGTTTTGTGTTTGGTGGGATGTTTATCAGCATATACATGTCTTTGTTTTTGTCTATATAACAATGATTACTTTTAAACTTTAATTAATTCTGGTTTAACCATACCCAAATATTTTACCAAAGAAGGCAAAGGCAGAGTGAGCAACCATCACTTCAGTGGATAAATCTGAATGATGCATCTGCTGGATAGTTGTTGCTGCTATAGAATGCCATTATTAAAATACATGTCTTATTGTTTAGAATAACTCTGTTTAGCACATCTGACTGTAAATGTCATATTTCACAGAAACAGCTTACTAGAAGGTTGTGATGAAATGCAGGCATACTTTCCTATGTGCTGATTCATTTGTATAAATGTTTAAACATATATATGTTGCTATTAACTTGTCATCAGATTTGTAATGGCAGCAGGTGGGTTTAGCATTTAGCCAGTTCTACTGGTGGTTAACATGCCACTGTATAATGCAAACACAAGAAAAACTAGTGTAAAATCCATAAACACAAGGGATGTTCTTTAAAATGCAAATTAATACTTTAAGCTGCTTCAGTCAGATAATTGTGAGCTGAGAGCCATACATGATGACCATATCACATAGCAAGCTGAGAGATATATACTTTAGGCTATGGGTTGATAAATTTGCTTATTGTTTGCTTTGTCCATTCACCAGTCATAATTTTGATAATTACCTCAAATTCTGTTGTATTGTTCACAAGCTCATAGGTAAATACTAGACTTGTCGACCTTGGTAAAAATTTTAAGAACACCCAAATTCTCTGTCTGTGCTTGAATTAACCTATCCCATTTAGTTAGAGACTGGCCTTACCCATCCCATGATCGATAATTATATATTACTGTATTGAGAATAACTGGGATCATACCATAAATAATGTGAGGGGACCCATGCATAGTATAAAGCATTTAGGAGCTGCCTCTGTCCATTAACAGTACAGGCGATAGCACTAATAGTTAGTAGCAGTCAATGACAACTGTAGGCCATTCATTCCTGCCATTATCTTTCACAGGAGTTTGAAAGCTAGTGCAGAGGATTATACTTTCACAGTTTCATAGGTAAATAATAGGCTATCAGTATGCAGACTATTAACAAGCATAGCCAATGATCAGAGGTCAGAATTAAATGTATCTGTAAGGTAACTACCTTAGGCTATGAGTTATTAACTTGCAACTGCCTATAGTCCTGAAGTTGTTTCCCTCAGCATCCATTCATCTGCATTATAACTCTCAGTAAGTCAGTTTACCAAACGGTGCTCCAGGTCAAATGGAAAACAGGAATAGTCTCCTCACTGGCCTCCTGGACTATATGACTTGTAGCTCCATATTAACTCCAACTTCCTTTGCGCAGACAATATCATAGGGTTTTTCATGATGCCATATTGCTGCAGTGAATTGGCTGAATGCTGCATAAGTCAATACAATAATTATAACAGTATAAATACAGTTTAAATACCCAAATAATGTGATTGCTAACAATGAATTTCATCAGGAATTGCTGCAGATTTTTGACAACTGTGGCCTTGATATTATGAAAGCTATTACACACAATAGCAATCGCAAAATGGATGTTTTACAAAGGGAAATTGACAAGTTCTATTTACGTGTCACTAATGATTTGTTATTTTCAGTTGAATGTGAAAAAAACAAGTATTTCAATTTGAAAGTGCAAACTGATAAAAACTGTGACGAATTGCTAAAAAGGAAATATAGAAAGTTAGATAGGGACATTAGGGATTACAAGGATGGTAAACAATATCCCTTACCTAAAACATTTTTTTCGTTCAATACATTTCGAGCCTGTTGACAATTTACAACCTATTTCTGATAATGATGGTTTTCATCATGATGATATTCTTAATTTATCTACGATTGTTGATGATGGTCATGATGAAGTAGGTCCACGGAGATCTGACAGGCTCCGGAATAAGAATAATACTTACACCCATTTTCACCGGGGATCTTACCCCCAAAGGGGGGGGGACCAGGGGGAACTACCATCAGTAACCCACCTAGCATATGTTAATCATGAGCAAAACACGACAAGTGGTTAGTAAAACTGGGTTCCACATATTTAATTATAGTGGATTGGATATCACTGATGATTTTTTCAATTTATTTATAAAGGGTTTTAAGTTTGTGCCAAGTAGGAAACGTAATTTACCACAGGTTTTGTTGGACTTAAAAATGTTTACTAGACGGCTGAACTTGTTCAGTATTTTTGGTGAAGATCCTAATCTTCCTGTTTCTCTTTGTCCAAAAAAATTGAGTACTTTTAACCCTCCAGTTCAACCCCAATTGAGAAATTTGGAAAATATCATTGAAAATGAAATAGGCAAGAATTTCAGTTCCTTTAAAACTTTTTCTAATCTTGATGACAGACAGAAAATTATTGGACACCTTACGTTCTAATTCTAACATCCATGTTATGGAACCTGATAAAGGTGGGGGGGGTGGGCAGTCATTAGAGACAAAATTCTATATGATAGTAAAATGCATACTCTCCTCCACGATTCATCTAGATATCATCAGGTTTCTGTTAATGAAATCAATATCTCATATAAGAAGATTGATTTAGCATTAAAACATCTGTTTGATCAAGGTGTCATTGATTATAATACCTACCAATATTTGCTTCAACCCCATCCTCGTGTATCCTCTATTTTTGAGATACTTAAAGTGCATAAGTGTGTGGAAGACCCCACCCCCACTTAGACTCATTGTAGCATCGGAGGGAGCAAAAATTTCTCCAGTAGCTAAATACCTGGATTGGAAATTGAAATTTTTCTGGGGGTGGTGAACTCAACATTCTTAAAGATTCATGGGAATTCTTGAGCAGGATCAAACCGGAATTGTTAGTACGTAATCTTTTATTTACCACTATTGATGTGGTTGACTTGTTTTCAGTTATTCCTCATGATCTAGGGTTGATTTGGCTTGAGGAAGCACAAAGGAGTAGACCAGGGGTTACTGACAATGATATTTTTTATGTAATGAACTGGCAGAGCTGGTCTTGAAGAATATTTTTTTATTTTTTGAGGGAGAATGTTATCGCCAAGGATCAGGAGTTGCTATGGGAGCTAGTTGTGCCCCAACTTTTGCAGATATTATTGTATCCAAGGAACTCAGAGGTGGGCCCTGGGAACACAAATTGGAATACAGGGAGACCTATTGGCAGTTATTTTTAGAAGCTGACAAAGCCCCGGGTCTCAATGAACACATTTCTCTTGTACCTCTACTCAAATTAAGGGCAGCTAAATTATGAATTTATTTTTATCTCATATTGATGTCTTTTTTAAAAATACTTTATTCATCTAGTATAAATATTTTTATATGTTTTTACAAATTCATTGATTGCTATGTCTATTTATCATTTGTGACATGTTTCACTTCTAGTACACATGTAAATGTTTTTTATTTGACAAGGTTATTTTGTATTAATCCAGTGTATTATTTTTATTTTTGAGTTTGGGTTTAATTTTTACCTTGTATTTTAGGTATGTCTCCTTAAATCCTTGATTGATCATTAATTTATTTAATTGATGTATGTATAAATCAACCTGAGTTTAATGATTTTCCATTGCTGATGAAGTCTGAGAGTTACTTGGACAAAAATGTGTGTTTTATTTCAATTGCGCTAAAATAAATTTGTGTTTTCCATCAGTCAGTAGTTTTACCCTTCGTTGTCCAGTCTTTGGTTTTTTAGTTTGGTGTTCTGGACTGTGACTCTTCTTTCTTGGATATGACAGTATAGTCTTACTTGACTGTTCTGTAGTTTTGTTAACAAACTGCAAAGGAAAAATGCAAAACATGAGTACAGGTCCTGATGGCGGGTATACAGACTATTAAAATGGTCTTCCCCAGGTTGCCATTCCTGCACTGATTGCTACTTTTTAGTTTTCATTGTTATCCTAGTTGAGCTTGAGATTCAAGAGCAGCTGTGCAGATTCCACCAAGGTCATGTAACAGTGAGATAACTATTTGTCTTTGTAGCAGTATTGGCAGGGTGTTCCTCAAGTATGATATGCACATGTTTTGTGAGCATAGAGAAGGCGTATATCTGTATACACTGAATGCCTTCTGAAAGGTACTAAGACAACACATGTAGTAAGAGTCGTGACTACATTCTTCATGTTTAGTCAATTTTATTCACACTGGGTGTGAAACTCTAACATGAATGTGTCTTGCCTCTCCTATTGCTTGTTGTTTTCATGGAGACAGTGTCAAAGAGCAACTAAAATTTGAACACAACCCAGAGTGGGAATGTAAGGACTGCGCCATATTATGTTATCTTCTTGGCCTCAAGTGACCATGATCTACACAGTGTATTGGATTGGTTGTCTGCTGAATGGGAAGGGGATGGGATGAAGGTCAGCACCTCCAAATGAGAGGTCATGTTTCCCTGCCACAGTTGTGAAGACAGGCATTACCAAAAGGGAGATAGTTATGTAAGTCAGGGCTTTGCTCATAAGGGAAAGAAAAAAGGATCAGGAGACTGAATATTGGATTATTACATCAATGGCACTATGCCAGGTATTGTTTCAGACTGCAGTGGTGAAATAATAGGTCAGTCACTGAAAAGGCTCTCAGCTTTTTGGCTAACATCATCTTCACCAGTGGCCAAAATCTATCATTATTGACTTCCAGGATGATATCATGGGTACAAGAGATAGAAATGAGGATCATTCACAGAGTTCATGGAATAAGTCACTGTCTTGGAGTTAGGAGTTTAGTTATCCAGGGGATCTAAAATGGAGCAATGTTTCAACCAGTCTATGTGGTTATGGCAACTAGCGAAGATGGCTTCTGGGCATCTAATGTCAGAGGTGGAGCAAGCATAGTCCACTTGGAAGAGTACCACTTCTGACCTATGCCATGTTGGAAATGTTACCTGTCTCACTAAGCCTGTCAATGTTTTGGAATATCATTAGATGTGCAGTGGACCTGTTGCTGAGATAGAGAAGTCTAGTCTGCACTACTCAGCTTTCTACCACTGCTACACTCACCAGGGTAAGTTGTTTAGAAAAAGCTTGTTCCGATAGTATGTTAGACAACACATAAACCCAGCATTTAGTGTGGTCTGCAAAAAAGTTCCAAACCAAGTTTATTAGTAGTCAAGTTGTTTAGAAAAAGCTTGTTCCGATAGTATGTTAGACAACACATAAACCCAGCATTTAGTGTGGTCTGCAAAAAAGTTCCATACCAAGTTTATTAGTAGTCAACAGAAGTTTTTTATCAAAAATCTTGTACAATCTGATTAAAAAAAACAAACAAAACACCCAAGATCGTGCCCATTTACATATAAAACAGACTATAACATTGAGTGCAGCTGTAATTCATTCTACATAAATGTGCCTTCCCTTTGTAAAAACAACACCTCCAGTGCGTCAGTTAGGGACTAAAAGAGTGTCAGTACTACCGTCTCACCACAGCTCCTAGCACCATGATCAAAAATCATATTCAAAAATGTAAAGTCATCTGTCTTGTAGCTGATGACTTACCAGTAGAATATCTCAAAATGGCTGCAGAAGCCATATGGTTTCAAAAATCCATAAGCCCCATCCATTGGAAGCAATCCTATGTTATCCTATTACATAAAGGTAGCAAATCGCAAAAACGTGCACCCTCTGTCCAAAATACTTGAAAAATGTGTTCACCTACATTTAATCAACTGACTAACATAGAACAGATTGCTTTCCACAATACAAAATGAATTTAGGCCAGATCCAAACACAGAAACGCCATTGGTAACTTTCATAAACTATACTCATGAGAGACAAATCAAGCTGAAAGCTTTCCTCCTTGTTTTCAGACCTCTAAAAAGCATTTGATAAAGTTTCATATCCAATACTATTATTTAGACTCAGGAAACTGGGTTTCACAAAGAGCACAATCAGCTGATTGAAAATTTACATCTGCCATCAAACATGGTGTGTCTGCGTCACAAAAAGCTACCAGATCTTCAGCAAATGGCAATAGGTATGCCATACATTTCACAGTTAGGACCTCTGGTCATTGAAATACTTATAAATAAAATACATAAAGTATCTCACCCAGTGAATGTAATCCAATACATACATGGCTCAGTATGAGTATTTGCAGCCTCTTCAGACAAACAGCTCCAAGCTGACCTAGAACATTCCATTATGGAAATTAAAATCTGTCCTGAGAACTCTACACCACTTCTATATACAAATGAAAGTAAACTGATAGCAGTTTCAGCTTCAACCAAACAAGCTATTGAAACATGACAATATTATCAGTCAATAATACCAGAACTGAACTAGGATAAAATATGAAATTACTGGAAATTCAATCACTGCATCTATTACAGCATTCACAAAAACAACCATAACTTGCACTTTTTTATAAATACAAACCTTACTTAGAGTATTCACTGAAACAGAATATGTATTGAACTTTATGTCAAATCTAACATCTCCTTATTCTGCTTGATGTCTCATGACTAACTCTCATGACTAGCTCATAGTCCTCTCAGTTATCCAACTGAAACAATCTTATAATGAAACCGTAATGTCTGCAAGTAACCACGTTCACAGAATACTACACTAGTTTGCACTAAAGGGGGAGGATTTACTTCATCGCTTTGCTTACACTCACCATAATACTGGCTGCATAATTCCTCTAAATCGCAGAAAAATGTCCTGCCATTACACAAGTATTAAATTGGTAGCCTACCCCCGCCCCCCCCCCCACACACACACACGCAAAGAACTGTGTTCACTGAGCCAAGAACTAACATTTGCTCAAAAATCTAAAATTCATAATAGTGACTGTCTATACTCTGCATCTGTTGCTACCTTCTGGACATTGATCCCAAAAGATATCAGAAAAAGTTCTTACTATCCATAGTTTAAAATCTCAGTGAAAACATTCCTATTAAAAGTTAAAAAAAAATGATCCAGTTGTTGTACTTATCCAATTAATAAGCCTGCATCTTATTCAAAATTTCATCTCATCTGTAATTTAAAATCACACTGAAAACATGCCTATCAAGAAAGGGATCCCCTCCTTGTAGAAACCCTATTACTGCCCCCTTCTTACACAGTCAGAATAAACAAATGCCATAAAAATCATTACACACATTTACTATAATAATCTTGTGGTTATAACTCTAATGTAAATGCTGACTGTTTACATAAACAAAAATATGCATATTCCTAATTTGTTGATGCATGTCCTGTGACCAGTCACCTCAAACTGGACCCTTCCAAAACCACAGAAAGCAGCCTAGAGGGTGGTTAAAAGCTGCCTTATGGATATCAAATGGATGCAGTTTTAGCGTCCAGTGACTCAGCAGCACTGTCTGCTTCCTGTCCCTCTCTCCCATGTCACTGTGCATGCCTTGCAGGTGTAGTACATCATCATGCAGGGCTGGCAGTGCACTCACTACCTGCACAGTGATGTGGACAGCAACTGTCCATGCCAGCATCACTCACTACATATATACGTATTAATGCCTAGTGCTGAACCCAGGTCAGGGACAGATCTGGAATTGTGGTTGCACTGCAGACCATCATGCCTTTCTCCCCTAGGATGTATGTGCACATCAAAGGCTGTGCATCTCAAAGATACCATCTGGGCTGGAGAATGTTATGCGACCAGGGTAGTGGTCACAGTTCCAGGATGTCTACCAAATGTTGATGAGACTGGATGTTTGGCCTGCCCATCCACAGGAGGGGGGATCCATGGGACCATTCTGAAAGATTGTTGATGTCAAGTACATGCTGTCCTGTTATGCTGGACCTTTTACTAGTAGAACCTGTGAATGCATCAAAACAAGGCAGTTGTGGCAGCACTGAAACAAATGTCTAACTGGCAGGAGACCCACTCTGTGAGTACCGTGTGGGCACATGCATATCTTATTTTGCAAAGTGTTGCAGCTGCAAGTACAAGGTACCCAGCTGGCAGATATGCAGAAGCATCTTGCTGAATAAATTCTGCCTCACATGCAGTACACTGTACAATATGAAAACATAAAGTATATTGCTAACCTGGTACATCACCAAATAACATTTATGCACTCATCACCAGATGGGCTGCCACATCCAAGTCACCACCAGGTATGAGGGTTCACAGCCCTCTCCGGACAGTGATAGCAGTAACTCCTCTACGTCTGTAATGTATTACTTTGTTGGTGGTTCAGCTCCTATGGTGAACATGTCTTTGGCAATGACATATTCCTTGTTCTTGCTCTGCAGTATCATACTGATTAGCTTTTGCTGAACCTGACATAGATTTGTATTATACCCACTTACATCACTGATGTCCTGCATTACTCCCTGCAACACTTGGTCCTAAGATATCTTGTCTGTATTATCATTGGCCAGGATGCACATAACGTGTATGCAGAGGACCCGCAGCAACACCTTAGTCTTGAGGAGGTGATTTTTTTCCAGCTGCTGTCACTCTCACATACCCATAATATGACATGAAATATACAACTGCAGATTCTTGTGGGTTACACGTTAATCAGTGTGTGTAAATGGCTCTCTTTGGATATCCCATATGCCTGTGTGCTGACCCCTATACTGCAGCCACTTACCTGTTCTCTCTTTTATAGTAACCACTTCCTCTCTGCTGCAGAAGCAACAGCAAATGGCATATTAACATGACACTCCATTCTGAAATAGTGATTTAAGTCCATGTATGTCTCTATAGGCTCATAGAATCATACGTGGCTACTAGGCTAATGGCCCTAGGGCCCTTACAAGCATAGCCAAGTATAACCCCTGTTCCTAAGAATATCAAGGTTTTAAGAGGAACTAACTTAACAACTACGGCCCCTGTCCAAGAGGGATATGGGTGAAACTCTTGGGATGAATTTATGATTTCCCATATAATCATCCACATTACACTTAAATAGGGTCAGTGAGGTGCTCTGCTTCACCTGAATTGGATGTTTGTCCCAGAGGAGTGGTAAACTCTGAGACATATCTGTCTCTCCAACAAGTCCTGTTGATGTCACATACTAGGCTGAGTTCCATAGAGTGGTGTATCTTATACCATTTGATTTATGAATGTGCAGCATTTCCATTAGAGCAGGATCTGAGATTGCTTTATATGCAAGACAGAGGTCACCTCTGAGTAGTCTATAGGACACAGAGTATAGTGACAGCAATTTCAGTCTGTCAGTGTATGAAGTATGCTGAGGACCCGGAATTTTCTTTGTAAGAGACTTTTGAGGTCTTTCCAGCTGCTGCAGGTGCCTGATAAGGTACATGCCAAAGGTAACATTGTAGTCTATTATTGGCCTAATGAGTGAGGAGTACAGGGGGGTATAATCTGTTTTGTTTTAGATGCAATTCCCTTACTTATGAGGTGGGCAATGCAGAAAGCCTTTCTTACCACTGTGGAGACATAATGGTCAAAGGAAAGGTTGCTGTTGACCTGTGTGCCAAACTCTCTCACTTCTGACTGCATGCTTAGGATGTAGTTATTAATGTGGTAATCTGCAGGGATATTGCCCTTGCTGAAGGGGGATGATAATGCATTTTTTGCAGTGAGTTTTAGCCCATGACTTTGGCACCAGTCATTTGTTTGTGTAAGTTCATCTTGTAGGATTTTACATCGTTTAGGGACTCGATGACTGCACCCAGTTTGCAATCATCAGCAAATTTTGCCAGACATAGGGATTTTGGTTTAGCCTATTTTATTTTTTATTTTATTTTACATTTGTTTACCGGGCTAGTCCAACTGGATATATGTCCATTTTCAGTGGAGGCCCGGGGAGAAAAGCTCCACTACAAACTACTAAACAATTTCAAGATATACATCAATATACAGAAATAGAGGGGAAAAAAAGCATATGCAATACCTTTGAAACAGGTTGAATTAAATTTTGAGTAAAGAAAAAAAAAAAAAAAAAAACTAGGATGGTAAAGAGAGAGAAAGGATAAGGAATATTTAATAATTAGTTAGAGTATGTAAAAGAGAGGAAAAAGAAAGAATGTTAAGGAGCCATATAATGATGGAAAAAAAAAGAGAGCTAACCTGGGTTATGACAAGAGCATAGCCAGTGGTTATTTAGGAAGGATTTTAGTTTAGTTTGAAATTGGGAGAGTGATGTTAGGGATGTGAGTTCCTGTGGTAACTTATTCCATATTTTGCCAACTGAGTTGGAAAATGTGGAGTCACCTGCTGAGTTTTTGGAACGGGAAGTTTGGACTAGTATTTTGTTGGTGGAGCGTAGATGCCTCTGATTGTTATAGGGTGTTATGAGGGAGGAGAGTATTGGGGTGTTTTCAGGGTGATGTAGGGCATTATGGGCAATAGTGAGTTGATAGTATTGTATGAGGTGTGGTAGTTCCAGCCACCCAAGCTTTTTGAGATTTAAACAATGATGAGTTCTATATGGAGAGGCAGTTGCAAATCTGGCAATATTATTATATGATGAAGTAAGTTTGCTAAGATTATGTTTAGAGAGATTTGTGTATATGGAGGAAGCATATAAAAGAGTTGAGATTAAGTGAGTTCTGGCTATGGTAGTTTTGGCTTCAGGAGTAAGAAAAGATTTGATTCTATAGAGAGAGCCTAGTTTTCTGTTGGTCGATTTTATTGTAAGATTAATATGATTGTCAAATTTTAATTGGTTATCAATAGTGATACCCAAGAGTTTTGTTGTTTGGTCAGGAGAGATAATGGTTCCATTATCAGATATTAGTGTAAAATGGATAGAGGTCGACAAGTGGGTGGGTGAGAAAAGCAAGAGTTTTGTTTTCTTGGGGTTAAGGAGAAGGCAATGATTAGAGAACCATTGTTCTATAGTTGAGAAGGTTTTTTGTGTGAGAGAGTGAAGTTCTGACTGTGTTGAGGCTGTACAAATGATGGTAGTATCATCTGCATATTGAATACAAGTTGTTTGTGGAGCGGCTAGATAAAGTTCATTAATGAAAATGGAAAACAAGAGTGGACCTAAAATAGAGCCCTGAGGGACTCCTATAGTGGTGGGGAGAAGATCAGAGAGTTGGTTGTCCCATAGAACTGCTTGTTTGCGGTTGTCTAGGTAAGATGTAAACCAGCATAAGGCAAGGTTATCTAGAGAGAAAGATTTTAAACGATGGAGAAGAAGCTGGTGATTTACCATGTCGAAGGCTTTGGACAGGTCTACGAAGAATGCTGAAGAAGGAGTGTTATTGTTACGATTTTTATTAATTGAGTCAATGAAGGATAGTAAGGCTGTACTAGTACTATGGTATGGTCGAAACCCATGTTGGCAATTAGCCAGGAGTTTGTGGTCTAGTAGGTGATTTAGTAACTGTTTGTGGATACACTTCTCCATAATTTTTGCAAGTGGAGATAGTAGTGCTATTGGGCGGTAGTTAGAATACTCAGTAGAGTCACCTCCTTTAAAAAGAGGGATAATATAAGAGATTTTCCAGACTGATGGAATTGAACTTTCTTTTATTGTCCTATTAATAAGTATAGAGATGGGGTATGCTAAGGCTTTTGCAGCTAGTTGGAGGTATTCAGCTGGTAATTGGTCAGCAGAGGGGGTTGTAGGTTTTAGTTTATATAGTAAGGACAGTATTTGAGAGGTAGGTATAGGTTTAAGGTGAACATCTGAGAAGTAGATTCCAAACAATAGGGGCCCCAGTACAGATCCCCGTGGAACTCCACTGGTTACGGGTCTGCTGGTGGAGTTAAGGTCAACTATTTTGACTGTATGTGTTCTATCCATTAGCCAGTTTGCAACCCACCTGATAATATATAGGTTGATCTCCAGCTGAGTTAGTTTATCAATGATGCCTGAGTGGGGAATTAGTGTCAAAGGCCTTGGTCATGTCTAGGTAGGCTGTATGCATGGATTTGCCTTCATCCAGGGGTTTGGTGACTGTCTTAAAGAAGTCCAACAAGTTCAAGAGACAGGATCTCCCTTTAATGAAGCCAAACTAGGATTGGGTCAAGCGTTTGGAGGTCTTCTATATCTTTGTTGATAAGGTCCATGATTATTTTTGCAGATTAGGCTGGTCAGGTTCATTGGTCTATAGTTCCCAGAATCTGTGTAGGTGCCTCCTTTATGTAATGGGATGACGGCTGCTGTTTTCCATTCAGCAGGTGCAAAATTAGTGCTTAGACTGTGGTTAAAAAGAGTAATTAGTATTGCAGCTAGTTCCTGTTTTAATCCATTTAGAATGCAACCTGGGATATTATCAAGTCCCATAGAGGCTGTGTTTTTGACTTTGGAGAGTGGGTTTACAACCTGCTCCTTGTAGATACTATGTGGAGAACAGGTGGTCGGGATATTTTGGGGAGTATGTGGTGGGGACAAGTAGGAGAAGTTTTTACTGAACCTGTCAGCTAGCAGGTTTAGTATATGTGGTGCCATTAACAACCAGTTATGTGCAGATATGGGTTTTGTTTCTGACATGGCTAAAGAAGGCCTTATGGTTATCCTTAATGAAGAAGGCTAATTTGGATATATAGTTAGCTTTAGAATGCCTTACAAGGTGTCTTATTTGCTTGTTTCAGCTGAGGAGGGAATGTTTTCAATTCAGAGACTGTTCTTTCTTGCTCTTGGACAACAATTTATTTCTCTTATTGTATAATCTGTTCATGGCAGATGTCCACAGGCAGGCTAGTTCTTTCTTGAGGAGTTTGTTTTGATCCTATCAGATATAGCTGAGTCAATACATTTGTATAAATGATTATACAAGACATTGGTGTAAATCCCAGTATAGGTGTCCATGTCATCAGTGAGGGCAGGGGCTATGAAGCTATTAATGCTGTCACCATACCTCTCAGCCTCTTAGAGCAAGAAATCTGGACGAAGCCATAAATAAAATTGGGTAAAAAAAATGGGGACAATTTATAAATATTGCTCTTACAAACTTAGAAAGTTGATAGAATAACAGGTTGTGCATTAGCATGGGATTTCTGAAGTGTATGCAGTCTGAAATTTAAACATATGTCATTATTTTCTAACTTCAATCTTTAATTATTTGCCAATAATTTGCCAGAAAACCACAATTTTATGAAAACTGGGCCAAAAATATGAGGCAAAAATTTTCTTTGTAAGAGACTTTTGAGGTCTTTCCAGCTGCTGCAGGTACCTGATAAGGTACATACCAAAGGTAACATTGTAGTCTATTATTGGCCTAATGAGTGAGGTGTACAGGGGGGTTATAACCTGTTTTGTTTTAGATGCAATGCCCTTACTTATGAGGTGGGCAATGCAGAAAGCCTTTCCTACCACTGGGGAGACATGATGGTCAAAGGAAAGGTTGCTGTCGATCTGTGTGCCAAAATCTCTCAATACTGACTGCATGCTTAGGATGTGGTTATTAATGTGGTAATCTGCAGGGATATTGCCCTTGCTGAAGGGGATGATAATGCATTTTTTGCAGTGAGTTTTAGCCCATGACTTTGGCACCAGTCATTTGTTTGTGTAAGTTCATCTTGTAGGATTTTACGTCATTTAGGGACTCAATGACTGCACCCAGTTGGCAATCATCAGCAAATTTTGCCAGACATAGGGATTTTGGTTTAGCCTGTACATCTGAGAAGTAGATTCCAGACAATAGGGGCCCCAGCACAGATCCCCGTGGAACACCACTTGTTTCGGGTCTGCTGGTGGAGTTAGAGTCAACTTTTTTGACTGTATGTGTTCTATCCATGAGCCAGTTTGCAGCCCACCTGACAATATATGGGTTGATATTCAGCTGGGTTAGTTTATCAATGATGCCTGAGTGGGGAATTAGTGTCAAAGGCCTTGGCCATGTCTAGGTAGGCTGTATGCATGGATTTGCCTTCATCCAGGGGTTTGGTGACTGTCTTAAAGAAGTCCAACAAGTTCAAGAGACAGGATCTCCCTTTAATGAAGCCAAACTAAGATTGGGTCAAGCGTTTGGAGGTCTTCTATATCTTTGTTGATAAGGTTCATGATTATTTTTGCAGATTAGGCTGGTCAGGTTCATTGGTCTATAGTTCCCAGAATCTGTGGAGGTGCCTCCTTTATGTAATGGGATGACGGTTGCTGTTTTCCATTTAGCATGTACAAAACTAGTGCTTAGACTGTGGTTAAAAAGAGTACCCAGTATTGCAGCTAGTTCCTGTTTTAATCCATTTAGAATACAACCTGGGATACTATCAAGTCCATTAGAGGCTGTGTTTTTGACTTTGGAGAGAGGGTTTACAACCTGCTCCTTGGAGATACTATGTGGAGGACAGGTGGTCGGGATATTTTGGGGGGTATGTGGTGGGGACAAGTAGAAGAAGTTTTTACTGAACCTGTCAGCTAGCAGGTTTAGTATATGTGGTGCCATTAACAACCAGTTCTGTGCAGATATGGGTTTGGTTTCTGACATGGCTAAATAAGGCCTTATGGTTATCCTTAACGAAGGAGGCTAATTTGGATATATAGTTAGCTTTAGAATGCCTTACAAGGTGTCTTATTTGCTTGTTTAAGCTGAGGAGTGAATGTTTTCAATTCAGAGACTGTTTTTTTTCCTGCTCTTGGACACCAATTTCTTTCTCTTACTGTATAACCTGTTCATGGCAGATTCCACAGGCAGGCTAGTTCTTTCTTGAGGAGTTTGTTTTGATCCTATCAGATATAGCTGAGTCAATACATTTGTATAAATGCTTATACAAGGCATTGGTGTAAATCCCAGTATAGCTGTCCATGTCATCAGTGAGGGCAGGGGCTATAAAGCTATTAATGCTGTCATCATACCTCTCAGACTCTTAGAGCAAGAAATCTGGACAAAGCCATAAATAAAATTGGGTAAAAAATATGGGGACAATTTATAAATATTGCTCTTACAAACTTAGAAAGTTGATAGAATAACAGGTTGTGCATTAGCATGGAATTTCTGAAGGGTATGCAGTCTGAAATTCAAACATATGTCATTATTTTCTAATGTCAATCTTTAATGATTTGCCAGTAATTTGCCAGAAAACCACAGTTTTATGAAAATTGGGACAAAAATATGAGGCAAAAATATGGACATTCTGAGAAATTCTGTACAGTTGAGAGGTATGTCCATCACTTATTAGGTTGCAATTGGCTTTGTTCCATTAGTTGTTGCTACTGGTGGGTCAGATGTTATTGTTACTTCTAATGAGACTGATTTATGACCAGACCTCACTGGGAGGGACGAACACATAGAATGGTGCAACAATCACCCATGTTAGGGAGCACCAGATCCGGAATGTTTGGGCCTCCTTGTGGGGTTTCAACCAACTGTCCAGGGCATTGGAGTTGATGAAGTCCAACAACCGTTGGGCAATTGTGTAAGTACATGTATAATTTACCCAATCTATACATCCCATTTCCCAGAAAGCATTGCTATGCCTCTCCCTATATGCAGGGACCATTGTGTCCTGTGCAATATGTCCCACCAATGGTGAACATGAAAAGGCTATTTCATTATGCTGTACTTCTGAAGCAGCATATGTCACCTCATCTGTGTCCTTTTGTTGTCATCCACTATAGAATTTGAATACAGTACAGTGGTTACCAGGTGTCATGCCTTCTTTTAGTATGCCTGATGCAAAGATAAGTGTGTTAATTCAGTAAACTCATGATACCACAATCGGTCATCTTAATGTGGTGTCCCCACTTTATATGTTGCTAATTTGTGAATTTTAGCATGGAGGTTATATTAATGAGGGAATTAAAGCTCAGCTACCTCTGAATTGTTCCTATAACACAATGAAATATCCTCATGAAGTATAATTAACCTGCTTATCTCTACTGTTACTGTAGCTTGAGATACACACACACACACACACACACACACACACACACACAAACACACACACACACACACACACACACACACACACACACACACACACACACACACACACACACACACACACTAAGCATCACTAACCTGCTCATCCCTACTGCCCTGAAGTTTAATTCATGTGGACACTATGTTCATCTGCAGCATCTGTGAGACTCATAATGCAGTGTCTTTGCACTGCAGGGACTTTTGTTACTACCCTATTGCTTTGCTATGAAGCACATTATGTAATGTCTGAACATGCATTGATACCATTTGTTTCTTGGGCATACTCATTTGAGTGGACATGGTTTCTACAGGTGCTGGGAATAGCAGGGCTCCTATATGTCACTCAGATAAGAACAGTACTTTCTTATTCTTCCTCCAGAGCACCCACTGGGCCAGTACTATGACCCTTTGCATAATGAGGATGCCTGGCATGAGCTCCCCAGGATAGCAGGTGATGCTACTGGAATCACCCATTCTGATGAGTATTTCAGACATCACTACAAAAACCTGCTTTGGTGTCACATTAACCTGCTTAGCCAGTAGTTACAAAGGGTTTAGGACACAGCACCAGAGGCTGACTGTAAATACTTTTTTGCTTAGTTCTTTAACAAATACACCACTGTACTGACTTTTTCCTACTTTGCATTATAACAACTTGGCAAAATGACATGGAAGAATGTTGGAGGAGGAAAGCACAGCTCTTCTGCCACTGGACTATATATAACATGTAGAATACTGTACTATGTATCACTTGTGTGCACCAGTATGTGCCCATTTTGTATTTTTTTTCTTCTACTTGTCCAGTTGTAGTGGTGGCAAAGGAATATCAGTGGTCTCACCAACTTGCTTCAATGCCTCTGAGTCTCAATGGTAACCAAGCCTGTCTGCCAGTATTTAGGATAGCAACAGAAGCTCTTCTTCTGAGAGTGATTTGGAGGGATCCACTATGGTCCTCTGGCAGCAGTTGCACAGGATGCAGTTATCTGACGTGCAGTGACAGTTAAATGCCTTACTGATTGCTTCTTGGCATGGTTGATTGAGTCGCTTGACTGGTAGGACCTGGCCAGTGGGCTATCAGAGGCACAGCATGAAGATATATTGAGGGATGTACAATGATGTCAGCCATGGAGGTGACAGATGATTGCTTGCTTTGCCTTCTGTGCCAGTCTGATATCAATCGTCCTACTAAATCCACCCTTCACATATTCATCTACCTTATATGATATTTTATATACCTTATTTGTTGCCCTATCCTCCCCATCAAAAAAATATTCGCACTCTATGTCCATCTATTTTTGCCACTGCAGTTTATATCATTACTTCTCCTGTCTTTTTATGCCTGTGTTATATGTTTGTTTGTCTTTCCCACCCTAACAATGTCCACCTTCCCTCCTTCCTGTTCATTCCTTATGGCTATACTTCTGTACTTTCTCCTGCTTGTTATTCCTCATTTTCTAACTATCCTATCTTCACCCTTCATCCCCATTTATATGATGAACTGCATTGTCACTTTGCTGCTTTGGTTTTCCTTGGGCTGTCTGACACATTGCTTGAAGCACTGCTGTGTCAATTGATTGTGCAATTGACTTTTCTTAGCCTTGCATACTCTCAGGTCCACTTGCATGCCTTTCCTCTGATGTTGGCTGCAACAATTATGATTACCTTGCTAGCTAACTCATTCACTGAAAATATTTAATGCTGTTCCACCAAAACCAGCTCTACTAATTTATTATCCATTTTTTTTAAGAACACTAGGTAATTCCTGACACATATCTGAGCAGCCACAGGCTGAGTTGTGTTTCAGGATGCGTAGTATTTATTGCTGTGCAGACATGATGCGCTAAGTGAGACCCAATACCCAGTAACTATTTTATCTTATTTAGTCAGGCCATTTCTTTTTTTAAAACAAGTTTATTGTTTTTAACATACAAGAGAAATATCATAACAATTTTATACAAGTAATTAAAATAGATATGATTATAACATTCAACAAAATAACCAAAGTATTTACAAAGACATCCACTACAATCAGATCAATTAATTAAACTAGTCAGGCCATTTCTAAATGTACACACACACACACACACACACACACACACACACACACACACACACACACACACACACACACACATAGATCCACACACACGCGCGCGCTCTCTCACACACACACACACACACACACACACACACACACACACACACACACACACACACACACACACACACACACACACACACACACACACATCCATACATCCATATATCTATCAATATCTATATCTGTCTATGTATCTATGCATATATGTGTGTATGTATCTGTCTATCTATCTATCTATCTATCTATCTATCTATCTATCTATCTATCTATCTATCTATCTATCTATCTATCTCTCTTTATTTATCTATTTTTTTATTTTCTCCAAGTTTTTTGGGTTTCTAATTCCATGAAGAGAATGGACCCCATTCCTAAGTCAAAGTATGATTGAAGTTCATGAAATTTGTATTATTTATATCTTTGATGTTAGCCACAAGTGCTCTTTGCAGCACTTGGAATGTGCCTAGTAAAGACTTCTTCTGCAATTCGTATGGAGTTACATGTATTGGTAAAATATTTAAGTACGATTGTAAATTCTTTTTAATAAGATCTGTTTCCCCTACTACTATTGAAGCTATCTGGGTATCCTTCCACATTGCCCTTGTTTCTGCCTGCAAATCTTGGCATTTTATGGTTTTGTGTCTCTCTCTGTACAGAAGACAAGGTAGTCACTGGTTGTAGCAATTTCAATGATCAATGCTACTTTTGTCTTTTTTCCTGCACTATTATATTTGGTTTTCTTGCATCTATTTTTTGAACTCTTGGTAATGAAGATCCCATGTGATATAAACTTCATCATTTTCTGTAATGCTTTGTAGCTCATGTTTCCAGTGTTTTCCAGCTACCTCAATTGCTCCATACACACACGCATTGAAGAACACACAAAACATCCAGGACTGCCATGGGTGGGGATGGAACCCAACCACTGTTCTAAATCACAGTACAGCAGTATGCAGTTACAGGATGGGCTATGGAGATTACTGGGCTACACTCTTCCCAGAGGTGTATGTCTAGGTGAGTGACATCAGCAGCCTTGCCAAGGTTAGGCATATGAATTGTACGGAGTGTGAGTAGCCTAAAAATCATTGTTCTCTACACAGTCAGACACACACCCACAGGTGTCAGGACTGGGGTTAGAATACCTACCTAACTACTTTATCACACTACAGCAGTATGCAATTACAGGACGTGCTACAAAGATTACTGGGTGTGACTTTCCCAAGGGTGTATTTCTAGGTGAGTAACATCAGCAGGCTTGCCAAAGGTGAGTATATGAACTGTATGGAGTGTGAGTATCCTAAAAAGCATTGCTTTCTACTCAGTCAGACACACACAAACACAGTTGCCAGGTCTGGGGTTGGAACACCTATCTAACTACTTTAGCACACTACAGCAGTACACAGTTACAGGATGCACTACAGAGATTACTGGGCGCTGATTTTCCCAGTGGTGTATTTCTAGGTGAGTGATATCAGCATGCTCTGCCAAAGCTGAGTATATGAACTGTATGGAGTGTGAGTAGCCTAAAAAACATTGCTCTCCACTCAGTCACACACACACACAAACACACACAGTTGCCAGGTCTAGGATTAGAACACCTCTCTAACTTCTTTATCGCATTACAGCAGTACGCAGTTACAGGACATGCTATGGAGATTACTGGGCTATTATTTTCCCAGAGGTGTATTCCTAGGTGAGTAACATCAGCGGCCTTGCCAAAGTTCAGTATATGAATTGTACAGAGCTTGAGTATCCTAAAAAGCATTGCTCTCTACACAGTCAGAGACAGACAGACACACACACAAATACACTCACACAGTTGCCAAGTGTGGGGTTTGGACTACTGCCTAACTGGTTTATCACTACAGCAGTATGCAGTTATGGGACACGCCATGGTGATTCCTGAGCTACAGCTCTCACAAAGGTGTATTTCACATTGGATGACCTCAGCAGGCTTGTCATACTACTACTATGGGGTGAGTGGTGTGTGCATGGGCCATAACCCATTCATGTAGGGGTTAACACGCCACATGCAGCCACACAAGGGGTCATATGTCACAGGTACATGTATACAGCTAATAGATGACTACTTCCTTGCACAGTCATGTTGCACAGCTGACATGAGCACCACATAGTCTGTCATGCTGACAGATGCTGATGGCTAGTATCTGCAGTGAGTGCATCTGCACCTCATGTGGTTGTGGGCCTTTGGCTGTGTGCTTGGTGGGACAGTCCCGGATGGGTCCTTGTCATGGTGACCCTCTTCCACACATCTATGTCCGTCTACCTTTGGCTTCTTATAGTGTGGTGTCCTTACATATATGTCTGTATTCCTATACACTGTGTGTGCAAGGCAGGAGTGGTGCATACTGACATGTGTCTGCACTAAGAACTGCAACTGCCAGATATGTCTGGTCCACTGGTGTTTTCCAGACATGGCCTTCATATGTTTACGTGTGTGGGCATGCCCAGTATGACCTTTCAGTATATTGTTGACTGACATTACCTTCATTTTTCTAAGTGTGTGAGCATGCCCAGTATGGCCATCTGTATTGCATGTGTGGAGCAAGTCCAGGTTGTTTGTACTGCAGTGCTGACCTTTGTGTTGTACACCGACAGGTAGCATGCTGTGTCTGCAGGGTATCTATCAGTCATTTGGTGTGTACTATTGCTACATTTCTGCATAGCGGGGGGGGGCACCTGACTGTTTTTACATTTCTACACAGGAGTGGGGGGGGGGGCACACCTGACTGTTACTATTAGTGTAGTAAGATGGGGGGCACACCTGACACTTCTACACATTTGCTAGGGCTGTACTGGTATGCCGGGTACTCCATTTCAGTCTGTAGTCTTGCCTATAGTACTGGCTAGAGGCATACCTGTGTACTACAGATCCTAGCTTTCACTGCCTACATATTAGTTTCAGACTTCCTAGCCTTCACATCTTCCATCCAACTGCCTGGCCTGCTGTAGTCTGTCTTCAGAGGCCATAGTGTAGCATTTGTTTGTGTTTATCTACTTCTATCCTACTGACTGCAACAGCTGTTGTGTATGTGACCCCCCCCCCCCACAACTGGCATGTGTGAGTCACTTACCTTGTGGGTGTCTCAGTATTGAGGGTGGTGCTGCAGGGCTGCCTATATCGGATGCACAGAGTGCACTCCCTATACATGGTTAAGCACAGGTAGTGTCATGTTTGACATCCCTTTTACTGTATGTGCGAGTTGGAGAGAGGTGACATTCCCTGGATCCCTAGTGTGTAAGTGCATGTGCTATACGATGCCTCTTTGCCAGGGCCAGGGCATACTGGGCATGCCTCCTTCTGCCTACTGGGGCAGGCTCAGTTTGTTCCTCCTCCGAGTCACTCTTTGCCTGTGCAGGATTTGGCAATGGTGGGGGTCTGTGTGGCCCTGCCACACGCTGTTCCTGCTGCAGCTGTTTCCACAGGATCATATTGTGTAGCATGGCACATACAAGGACAATTTGGGTACATATAGTTGGTGAGTACTGCAAGGCTCCACCAGATGTGTCCAGACACTGGAACCATGACTTGAGCATCCTAAACACACGCGCTATTATGATTCGTGTTTGTGCGTGTGCTTCATTATGGAGTTCTTGTTCGGGTGTGTGTGCATTTCTGATGGGTGTCATCAGCCATGGCTCCAGTGTGTATCCAGCATCCCCCACTAGGTGACCATGTGGGATGTCCCCTTTGGCAAATCTGTGGTACAGCTGCGTCAGATGCCAGATGTGGGAATCATGGCAGCTTCCAGGGCAGCCAGAACACACATTCATCATTATGCCCTGGGCATCGCACACGGCATGGCAGTTGATGGAGGGGAAGTCCTTGTGGTTGATGTAGACCCTACCCTGCTCACCGGGTGGTGCTTTGATGCATATGTGCGTGCAGTCTATTGCACCCACTACCTCAGGGTATTCTGCTATTTGATGGAAAAGATGCATATTGCTGGCCAGTGCCTCACAGATGATGGAGAGGTATACATGCTCACCAACATGTGCTTAGATGGCATCCAGAAACTGGTGGAGTACCCTGGATGCTGATGCCTGTGATATCTCCATCATATCCCCAGTTGGCCTTTGGAAGGTACCTGTAGCTAGTATATGTAGGCCTACACATACCTTGGTATCCACTAGGATGGATTCCCCTCTGATAGTTCTGTATGTGAGGCATGGCCAGCACATCTCCACAATCTGCTGTAGGAGGTCCCTGTCCACCCTATAGTGGTCCACTATCTCCAGCTCATGTATCCCTTGGTAGGTTACCCTAGGTCTGTACACTCTTCTCCGTCTCCTCACTGTGGGTTGCTCGGCAGCATTCACATCCTCACCACCCTCAGTCTCTTGCACATGCTGGTTTATGATAGCAAAAGCAGCCCCTAGCATTATTTCTCTTACTTTTGTTTTCTAAACTGTCCCCATTTATATACACTGGTGGTGCAGAGTTATTGGGAATAACAAGGGGGAAAGGTGTTTGCATAGTTTATAGTAGTGTGCTGGTCTGGGCTGGGCTGCTGCCTAAGTGATTGGCTGTGCCTGATACATTTCACCTGTCAGCTCAGCTTGTTCTCCTTGATTACCTTCCTACTGCTGTTTTCCCTTCCCATTGCCTCCCTGTTTAAGCCTGTGGGCACGCCGCACAGAGTGCTCAAATGTGCACAGAGCTGCTATTTCCTGGTTTAACTTCCTTTTTCTTCCTGTGAAACCCAGTGTGCAGCACGCATACCCTCTTACACTTTGTCAGGAGTGCTAGGCAGCTTGGACACACCTCTAGCTTAGCTGTGCTAAGCTAGGAGCAGTCCCGAGCCACAGAGCTCCAATCCACTTACCATATTCCTGACACACACACACCCATGATGTCACCTATCTCCTAATCTTGCACCCAGCAATTTCTACTCTTACACTCTTTGGACCTGCCTCACACCCTGGGGAAATCTGGGATTCACTGTCCTTCCCCTCATTTGCATAGGATTGCCTGCTAATGCATAGTAACATGTCCCACACTGAGCCTCCCCCCTTAGCAACTATTACTCACTGGCCAGGTTGACATTGACTTGCATGGCTGAATACTGCTTTTAGTTAGACTGCTTATTTTAGGTTTGTTTTATTATTTTCCCCCTATCCCGTTTGCGTGCCACTGCCCTATGCTTAAACAGGCAAAATCGGCGACAAAAAAATAAAAGTTTTTTTTTTTTTTTATTTTTTACACATTTTGCAATGCCAATGGCCTTCTACTTGGCCATTGGCATGCTTCATCAATGATATGCAGCCTTCATTTGGTGCTGTCATAGCTCCATTTTGTAGTTTGCAGAAACGTACTCGGTTACTAACCGAGTACATTTCTGCAGACTGCACTCATCCTGCACTGACAGCTGCCTGCTTCCTGGATCACAAATTACCCTCATTTGCATGGTTTCCACATGCAAATGAGGGTAATTTGCATACAGGGGCTTGGTCCATGCAGGATAAGGCCAAGAGCTCACGTGCACATCCCGGGAGCTCGTTCCTAGATCGCACGTCAGCCATATTGCTGAAAATAGCTCTTAAACTATTCCTGCACGCTATAACAGGCTTCATAAATCCAGAAGAATATCTATTTAAGAAATGTTAAATAAAAAAAAATTATACAATGACCCCCATTAATATTCCAAAACGTGCATGCTGATTGGCCAGTGTGTCCATTGTAAATCCCACAGTATACCAACGGAAAAAAGGTCTGGTCACCCGGACTTTTTTCTGTTGGTATAAAGTGTCCAAAACCTTTTTTTTTTTTTTTTTTTTTTTAATAAATAAAAAAAAAATAAATGGAGCAATGGAGACTTTTTTTTCTCCATTGCTTCTGTTTCAAAGCATTGATATACTGGGTATGTGTAGGAATGCAAGTCCCATACACATGAGCAGTACATAAACACAAGAAAGCAGTATACCACCACCAGTGGAAGAACAGTAATGCACCGTTATACACAGACATATTTAAGAAAAGTAAGTATTTTTACTTCGTCCTCGTGATTAAAGCACTCCAGCTGCGGGTAAATCTTCAATATACCATACCACATCATCGGTTATTGCTTAAATATCTCTCTCACTCTCTCTCTCTGTACATATATATATATATATATATATATATATATATATACACACACACACACACACACACACACACACACACACACACACACACATATATTTTATATAAATATATATATATATATATATATATATATATATATATATATGGGGAAAGGGAATATCATTGAATCCTTCTTTGGTCAACATTTGTTTAGTCAACAAAATTTAGTCGACTAAGCAGATGTTTAACAGGTCTGCAAGATCACATTGGTCTTGGGTTTAGAAAATATGCCCTTTCTCCGGCATTATGCTATCTCAAACTTAGTATATATAATTAGCAGGGGTGTGATTTTAGGCTATTTTTTTAAATCCTGCTTCACATATACCAAGATTTGTGGACGATCTTGTGAGCATCCATATTTGGGTCATTTGTTCATTATCAGTAGACCCATATAGATAGGTTTGACAGGAAAACAAGAAGGATGGTTCATGCTCATCAAATGATGTATAAAAATCAGCACATACCAAGACTGTATATTCCCCTTCTGAAGGAGGTATGAGCCTCCTTGTAAATGATTACATGTACAGATGTGCAGTCATGGGACAGCATACATATCTGCTGACCTCACAAGACCCAAATGTAGTGAAAATTTTAAAACATGACGAGAATAAGTCTAAGATGACTTCCCTGCTTAGTTTAGCAGAAGAACATCTGCATCAAGCAGGAATGGAAATTAAACCAGAAGTAGATAAAAAGCTTAAGATAGTGGACTACGTACACGTTAGTTTACAAAGTCCATTGAACATGTACGTGAAACAGACAAATGTAGGTTTTGTAAAACAGAATTGTTAGTTGCATGTCTTGTTGCTGGTTATGATATACTAATGACAGAAGGACTGTGGCCTGAAAAGCATAATGTGTCAAGACTGCTGCACTGGGGATTCTGCAAACATAATATTGAGGTCAGGGGTGGCTCGTGGCATAGGGCTGCCGGACTGCAGCCCCCTCAAAAATAAAAAAAGAAAGAAAAAAAAATGAAAAATAAAAAAAAATATTTTTTTAAAATTCGCGGACTTCGCGCATGGACCGAGTCCCGGCTTATCGGTCTATGCGCATGCTCAAGGCAGCCCGGCCGTCCCCATAGGGGGACACAAGGAGCGTCTGTGCACTTTCACAGTGCACAGACCCGCCAGGATTATGGGACGCGTCCGGACTGCAAGGACTCGGGACAGAGCCTTAGGGATCTCATCGGCGTCGGGAAGGAGCATTGGGATCTCGCGGGTCTTCAGTATTGCGCGGGAAGGATGTATGTACGGACGTTAACTCTGGATGTATTCATTCAGGTAAGGTGCCTTTTAATTTACAATTTTTATTGAGTTTGTGCTTTTAATTTGTGTATGGTGCTTGTGCTTTACTGGAGTTTGTGTATGGTGCTTGTGCTTTACTGGAGTTTGTGTATGGTGCTTGTGCTTTACTGGAGTTTGTGTATGGTGCTTGTGCTTTACTGGAGTTTGTGTATGGTGCTTGTGCTTTACTGGAGTTTGTGTATGGTGCTTGTGCTGTGTGTGTGTGTGTGTGTGTGTAAATGCCCCAGGTGCTTATGGTGGTGTGGTAGGGAATGCCTCAGGCTTGAACCCTGTACCCTGTATGCAGGTGTTAAAGACTTGAGTTCCCTACCCACCACCATTTGTAAAAAAATTTCAGATTTTTACCTCATATTCGATCTGATCTGTTCCTCATAATATCTGTGGTTTGTAAATGTTGCAATGCTTGATATTTGATGGTGTAGTAGTAGCATTGTTGCCTCACAGCTGCAGGTTCTTGGGTTTGATTCTTGGCTGGGGTTCCTTCTTTGTGGGGTCTGTATCTTCTCCCTGTGTTTGTGTGGGTTTGCTTTTGTGCCCTCCCATGTTACAAAGACATGTCTGCATTATTTCTTCCTGGGCCTCTGCTGAAAATTTGTTTATTTGTTCCAAGTCAGACTGTCCTGATTAAAAATGTTAAATAAAATTGATAGGCATTTGAATTTCAGACTTAAGGGTTTCTGAATGTTTAATTCCTTGTGTATTTGATGGTGCAGTGGTAGTATTGTTGCCTCACAGCTATAGGTTTTCTGGTTTGATTCTTGGTTGGGGTGGCTTCTGTGTGGAGTCTGCATCTCCTGCCTGTGTTTGTGTGGATTTGCTCTGGTGCCCTGCCATTTTACAAAGATGTGTCTGCAGTTTTAATCCCTGCGTCTCTGCTGAAAATTGTTTTTGTTCTGTCCGCAGTAAAATTGACAGGCATTTGAATTTCAGACTTCAGGTTTCTGAATGTTTAACTCCTTGTATAATTGATGGTGCAGTGATAGTATTGTTACCTCACAACTATAGGTTTTCTGGTTTGATTCTTGGTTGGGGTGGCTTCTGTCTGCATCTCCTCCCTGTATTTGTGTGGATTTGCTCTGGTGCCCTGCCATTTTACAAAGACGTGTCTGCAGTATTAATCCCTGCATCTCTGCTGAAAATTGTTTTTGTTCTGTCCGCAGTAAAATTGACAGGCATTTGAATTTCAGACTTCAGGTTTCTGAATGTTTAATTCCTTGCAGATTTGATGGTGCAGTGGTAGTATTGTTGCCTCACAGCTATAGGTTTTCTGGTTTGATTCTTGGTTGGGGTGGCTTCTGTGTGGAGTCTGCATCTCCTCCATGTGTTTGTGTGGATTTGCTCTGGTGCCCTGCCATTTTACAAAGACGTGTCTGCAGTTTTAATCCCTGCTGAAAATTGGTTTTGTTCTGTCCGCAGTAAAATTGACAGGCATTTGAATTTCAGACTTCAGGTTTCTGAATGTTTAATTCCTTGCATAATTGATGGTGCGGTGGTAGTATTGTTGCCTCACAGCTATAGGTTTTCTGGTTTGATTCTTGGTTGGGGTGGCTTCTGTTTGGAGTCTGCATCTCCTGCCTGTGTTTGTGTGGATTTGCTCTGGTGCCCTGCCATTTTACAAAGATGTGTCTGCAGTTTTAATCCCTCGTCTCTGCTGAAAATTGTTTTTGTTCTGTCCGCAGTAAAATTGACAGGCATTTGAATTTCAGACTTCAGGTTTCTGAATGTTTAATTCCTTGTATAATTGATGGTGCAGTGATAGTATTGTTACCTCACAACTATAGGTTTTCTGGTTTGATTCTTGGTTGGGGTGGCTTCTGTCTGCATCTCCTCCCTGTATTTGTGTGGATTTGCTCTGGTGCCCTGCCATTTTGCAAAGACGTGTCTGCAGTATTAATCCCTGCATCTCTGCTGAAAATTGTTTTGTTCTGTCCGCAGTAAAATTGACAGGCATTTGAATTTCAGACTTCAGGTTTCTGAATGTTTAATTCCTTGCAGATTTGATGGTGCAGTGGTGGTATTGTTGCCTCACAGCTATAGGTTTTCTGGTTTGATTCTTGGTTGGGGTGGCTTCTGTGTGAGTCTGCATCTCCTCCATGTGTTTGTGTGGATTTGCTCTGGTGCCCTGCCATTTTACAAAGACGTGTCTGCAGTTTTAATCCCTGCTGAAAATTGGTTTTGTTCTGTCCGCAGTAAAATTGACAGGCATTTGAATTTCAGACTTCAGGTTTCTGAATGTTTAATTCCTTGCATAATTGATGGTGCGGTGGTAGTATTGTTGCCTCACAGCTATAGGTTTTCTGGTTTGATTCTTGGTTGGGGTGGCTTCTGTTTGGAGTCTGCATCTCCTGCCTGTGTTTGTGTGGATTTGCTCTGATGCCCTGCCATTTTACAAAGACGTGTCTGCAGTATTAATCCCTCGTCTCTGCTGAAAATTGTTTTTGTTCTGTCCGCAGTAGAATTGACCGGCATTTGAATTTCAAACTTCATGTTCTTCAGAATACATAGTAGCACAACCTTTTTTCTAGCAATTTTCTAAGTTTATAAGATGAATATTTTAAATTTGTCCCTATTTTTGGGACTGTATTCCCCATTATTGGCTTCGTCCAGGTTTTTGTGCTAAGGTTGACAGCTATGGCAAGAACTGAATTCACTGAATATGGACTGTAGAATTGTGCATATTTACTGATAAAGGTGCACTGTAGAATTGTGCATATTTACTGATAATTGTGGACTGTAGAATTGTGCATATTTACTAATAATGGTGGACTGTGGAATTGTGCATATTTACTAATAATGGTGGACTGTAGAATTGTGTATATTTACTAATAATGGTGGACTGTGGAAGTCTGAGTAGACTTTTTATGATAAATGTTCTCAACTGGGCAGTTTTGCCATTATGGGTGCATATGTTTTGTTTCATTGCTTACTGGAAAAATGTTCAAAACAAATTTAAAACACCCTCTAACAAGTGTACTGTATTGTACAAGGAATATAATTTTTAGTACAATGAGGAAGGTGTATCAAAGAGCACATGTATGTTTCATATGCAAGGGGCCTATGATTCGAAAACAGCCCAAAATTAATCTTTATCTGCCACTGGCAAAATGTATTTTCTTTGAATGTGGGTTTCAATGCTGTTTCAATGAATGTGAGTTTCAAGGGCAGAGAAGTTTTAATGCTAAGTTTTCATTGTGAGACTGCATTGCTTTGTTTAACAGATTACTTAATGTTTGTGCTGTAAAATACAAAATAAAACTTTCAAATGAAGTCCAATCATTGAAGTAAAGCAGTATGCACATTAGTGTTTATGGTAAATGGAGTGAAATAGCCAAGTAATGGTTAATTGGAATGGCTGCAGAGGCTCCAGTTCAACCATTATTTTGTCAGGGGGAAGGGCAGCAAACTCAGACAGGCCCAGCTGAACTATACCTCCCAACTGTCCAGATTTTCAAAGAATGAATAGATTTTTGCTTCTTATTTTTGGTTTGTTGTTCATAAAATTTGTAGTTTTAATTCCTAAATGATTTGCCAGAAGTCACTAAATAATAAGTTTCAGACTTCATAACCTTCATAAAATGCATGTTAAAGTAAGAGCCGTTCTATCAACTGTCTCAATTTATACAAGAGCAATTTTAGTACTGTTTATATGTGCCCCCAATATATTTGGCCTTGTTCAGATTTACTGCATTAACAGGTTGAGAGGTACATGCAAATAAATTGCTTTATAGAATTAGGCATAGCCAACCTCTCAACTGTCCCCAATTTTGGCTCAAAATGTTGCTCTTCCCCTAATAATCCCTCCATAAAATAGCAATTTTGGAAGAAAACATGGAGGGTTTACAATTAAGAAATAACTGTAATAATCAAAGTTATAGATTACTTTAAATGCATGTAGATTCTTTTATTTTGTCAGCTGCTCAAGGTAGCAGTACTAATATTAAAGTGTCCCTTCTTTGACAGGTAGAAGCTGTATTGTGTGTCTATTTTATATTTTTGCATCACATTTTTGGTCCATTTTTCATAAAATTGTGTTTCTTGGCAAATTAGTGACAAATCACTAAAGACTGAAGTTAGAAAATGACAGACATTTGAGTTTCAGATTTTATACCCTTCAGAAAATTCATACTAATGCAAGACCTATTCTATTATCTTTCTAAGTTTATTAGAGCAATATTTAAAAATTGTCCTTCTTGTTGTGCCTTTGTCCCACTTCTGTGTATGGCTTTGTCCAGATTTCTTGCTCTTGAAGTTGAGAGGTATGACAAATGTGTCAGGGCCATCACAGTCAGCCAGAGAGATTTCAAATTGTGACATGCTTGTTGCACCCCACTCCCCATGTAGTGACTCTGGATGTGTCCAAGCAAGGCAAGGAGTAGTTGTATCTACCTTGGATGGGGAGGACACACTGCATAAGTACTACAGTGGCTTTTCATCTGTCCTTGATTTTGCAGAATGGTCTGGTTTCTGTCATATTTTGTACTGTTGATTTATGCTTATTACTCAAAGTGCCTGTTGCTCTGTGTTTAAGTAGCAATGCTTTAATGACCATAAGGTAAGCTTGTCTGACATCGTAAGATGCAAGTAAGCTTTAATAAGCATACTGTTAAAGAATTGCCAACATTGAAAGCCTTTCTGTTGTTGCCATGCAGAGAATACTTGACTAGATAATGTATAAGCCTTGGGTATTAAAGGACAGGATTCCATTATTTTAAAAGCTCATTACACTTGTTGGAGACTTCCAGTCATCTCTACAGGCTTTACCCGTAAACTAAACAGAATGCCAATCATGTGTGGTCCATAACCTGTACAGTAATCCTTTAAGCAATGTATCTTGAGCTTGTTTCTTGTTTGCTTTTCATTTTTACTTTTATCATGTTTTCCCATGAAACGTTGTCAGGCAGCAGGTCTTTTTGGATAAGAAACATTTTTACAAGTGGGGGCATCACATAGATTTCTACTTTCAGCATGTTGCTTGGTACTTTAATAAAGCTGAATATATTATAATTAGAACTGCAGTGCAAGGAGAAGTAGTTTGAGTTGAGTGCTTCTGGTTTTCTTATACTTGATTTTGACTGGCATTCCAGTAATGTATTTAAAAAGTAATTTATTTTTCATGCCTCACAACCTTTTGTTTTCATCTAGATATTAAGTAAGCTGTCATGCAGCCAATGCATTGAAATATTTTTATTCTTCTACACTTATTTTTGTCTTGATTGGACTTTCATAATGATGGTTTGCCACCCAGGGCAGCGTATTTAATTAAAGTTAGTTTTTTTGTGGTTTTGTGCATAGCTCCTCCCCTTTATGGTTGACCACACCCCTTCCCTTTGACCCCGCCCATTCAGCGTCTCCTGCAGCCCCCCTGTGATTTGAAGTCACCAGCCGCCACTGGCATTATAGGCTACTCACTCGCAGTATATTTCAAATGCCCTACTGTGGCACTCCTGCTGATGACATCCATTGTGAAATACAACTTTGGGGAAGCAGCTCTTCTGTAATCCCTGTGGTGCATCCTATAACAGCCCTATGCTGTAGTGTGATGCATACCTTGATCAGGGGTTCAATACCCGCACATGTTAGTTACGGATGTTTTGTGTGTGTGTCTCACTGTCTGTGTCGGGAGAAATGTGTTTTAGGCTAGTCACTCACTGTACAGTCGTCGAAATTCCCTACTTTGGTAACCCTGCTGATGTCGTACATTGTGAAATACACCTTTGGGGAAGAGATACTCCAGTAATATCCATGGCGTGTACTATCACTGTGTAGTGCTGTAGTATGATAAACTAGTTAGGTAGGGGTTCTACTCCCAAGCATGACAGGTGTGCGTGTGTGTGTACCACATATCCTGTGTAGAGGTGGCTGTGAGTGTGTAACACCTGTGGCCAATGTGGAGGGGGTTTTGGTCACTTATTTTATGGTGGCCCTACTATATATCACCATGTTAACCATACAGGGATACCAGATGTAAATTAGCTGAGAGGCAGACGTGCAAAGCCATACCCAGACATGTGACATTAAGGCCAGCCAATCACAGTTAGCAACCCTATTATTACCCAGAGCACACACACATGCCTAGGCAACAGCCAATATGTGGGTAGTATGCTGCATATTGGTCACTGATAGTTACTCTGCAGTGATAGCAGTGGGCTACAGAGGGCATGTCACCCTGGCCATCTGTCCAATATGCACATACATGCAGACAGTGCACCTCCACCATGTTCCCAAATGGACACCTGCACCACCCACGGTGCCTTCACATGCAACTCCCAACAGGCATGCCATGCCTAATAACATGCCCTGTATGGACAGATGACACTGACATCAGGGAATGCTGTTAGCATTCTATCAATGTAGGTGCAGGGTAAACCTGCTGCCCATTACCAGTTCCTGCCACAAGTGGGCAAGACGGGCACATCCAATGATAATCTGTGTTCACAACATGGGCCAAACACCCCAGGTACAGTTCCACATGTCACTGTACATCCATGTGGGAGGTGTGCACATCCCAGACACCATCCATGTCATGGAGTAAAGAACATATACATGGCATGTGATGCACAGCATTGGCCATGCACAATAGTTATGCAGGTGACTGGATGGGGGATGCAATACCCACCTGTGTGGGCAGATGCAGAAACCACAGGCCTGAGGCACAATGCAGACCGTTATCACATGGCCTGATGCCAAGTCATACCCATCCCCTACCCTTGTACAGCCTGCTGGCACAGTTGACCACCACACACCCATGCAGACATGCACCCATGCATGTCAGGACTGGCACCCTGTGTGTCCGTGTGTGTGTTGTATGGTGCATCTGACCACATCCACACTCACTACAACCCCCCAGGGCATATTGAAGCATGCTGTTTGATGTCTGACACCTCATCATACTCTATGCCCATACGACCTCCATATGACCCATGCGGTGCATCTGATACCTGCACATCGATGTGTTGTGGCAGTCACATTAGTGATGAGTTGCACTCCTGGCCCTGCTAAGTGTGTCAATTTGTGTGAGTCCCTGTGTGAGTGTGCCTGCATTGACGCTGGCAGCTGTTCATGGAGACAGGCACGTGTATGTCACCTACTGTATATCTACCGAATCCCTGTTGCAGATGTCACTCATCATCACAAATATGCTCTGAGTGCTCTACAGCAGGTAACCCATGTGGCACAACCAATAACTGCATCGAACTGTGATAGCAATCCATAGTTGCTGGGGGTTTGATACCCTGTGCTGATTGGTATGTGACACAAACATGCTTCCGTTTTACTCCACCACCCCTCCCTGACATGTATTTGCCTCTGTCTACCTCCCCCACTCCCTCTCCGGTGGATTTGGAGACCCACACCTGCTATGTTTAGGCAGCAGCACGTGTAATGTAAGTGATGCTCATGATCAGCTGGTGGCCTCTGCATGAATTGCAGCCCTCCCATAGCTGATTGCCTGTGGAACTGCTGTGATAACAGGCCCACAGACAATTGCATGGAAACACACTACAATACCTAGGAACAACATGGTGGTGTTGGCCCTTTACAGTCACTGTGAGCAGGAACTTGATCTGTTGTTTGGCAAACAGCATCTTAGATGGATTGGTGATTTATCTCTAACAACATACACTGTGGAAAGAGGGCAAAAAACAGGAGGGGGATGTGCCTGACCTGACTACATACTGTAAGTGCTGCTATACTGCATGTGGACTACTGTTAGTTTAATAGTGTTTGTCTGGATATGCCTGTCGTACATGTCGCAATACCTGCCATGTCAGTCCCATGTATATGCGGGGTCCCCATTCGCAGGGTCATCCGCAGACTGGGCAGTGTTGTGCTTTTGGTTTTATGTGCAGCTACGGTGCACCTATCTGTGGAATGCAGAAGGTGGTGTGAGGATAGCAGGCAGTAGATGGTGACAGCCGGGAGAGTTACTGATGTCACATCCCTCATAGGACATATGGTGCAACAAACCCTGTTGCGAAAGTATATGTATAAGGGTATAACAGTGACATGGCAATATTGGCACTGTGTTTGTGCCTCCACCCACAACTCTGTCAACCTATGTACATATGTCATGCAGTAGGAGGTGCATATGTTCTGTACTCCATAGTCTTTGACAGCATATCTGATAACAAGCCAGTGAGATATCAGACTGCTACACATGTTAGGGTTATAATTGAGAACATAGCCTGGCCATTATGTGGTTGTGTGCATAGTACTGAGGTATGTGTAAGTCTTGTAATTATCGACAGTGTGTCTGTAGTGAATATGTACCTTGGCCTATGTAGAGACTGTTGTAGATGTCATTGTTCCAGGTCCTGTCCTATCTGATGTTACATGCTGCTCCACTGTATGTCACCCTAACAGCTTACATGTTTGTAGGGGCGAACACCCACATGTCCCATACCACAGACAGGCATCGAACCACACTGTCTAGTGGCCCAGTATATGTAGGGGTGTTGTGTGAGTGGCTCATATGAGGATGGTGTAGGTCAGATAGTCCATATACTGTAATAGTACGCTAGCTTACCATATGTGGTTGTGGCTGTGTTCACATTGGTTGTGGTTATGCACTTTCACACAGGTGTCTGTTACTGTGTGATGTGACATGCCTGTAGAGCCTGCTATCTATGCAGGTACATGTGTATCCCCACATGGGAGATGTAGCCCCGCTTTGAGTGAGTCTGCCTGTAGCTTGCACTGTGCTTTGTTACATGCCTAGCACATTACTGTACTTATCCAGTGAGATGACATGTCCAGATACTTGCCAGATGTACTTCTACCGGTCCACCATGACAGTCATGTATGTCAGACAAAGCAGTGGAATGCTGTTCAGATGTATGTCACTAACTAGGGGGTAGTATGTGGCAATGGCACCGCTGTACCAGCGGTTATTATGTGTCAGGACAGACAGGGGTGTGTGAATGTATAACCTATGGGGGCAAATGTATACCAGTATTTACATGTGATACCCATCTACATTGCTGTTAACATCCACATTGATGGGCCTGGTCCACATGTCTTGCATGAAGGGGTTCTGTGTATACCCCTGGACTGACCAGAGTGTGTCAGACTGTACACATATATAACGTATTGCAGCTGTAGTCCACAGGGGTGTTACTGTACTAACAGCTGTACTGTACTATGATGACCTTAGGATGTCTGTCAGAAGCCAATGGCACACATGTCCACAGCAGATGTGGCCTCCCACACACACCATGTCTGTGAAGACACTCCCTATTACAGTAGCAATAGTCTACAAATATACCTGCAATACATACATGAGATCCCCTTGCACTGAGAGGGTGGGACTATTGAGGCTGAAATAGGGCTCCACCCCATGTGCAGGACATATGGCAAACATATATGTACATATCATTATACATATATCCATATAGATATGTACACATTTACATAACTTGCTTACTGTATGACAACAGTTGTACACATATGTGTCTGTGTTCCAGATTCTGTCCTCTACCTACATACCTGGCTTAGCACAGGTGACATGCTGTCA
This sequence comes from Protopterus annectens, assembly GCF_019279795.1. Classification (NCBI taxonomy): domain Eukaryota; kingdom Metazoa; phylum Chordata; order Ceratodontiformes; family Protopteridae; genus Protopterus; species Protopterus annectens. The sequence continues at coordinate 1,450,956,067 of NC_056725.1, read as the reverse complement.
GGGTTTGTTATGTAGTGGGCTGTGTGTATGTCATGCTGTCATTACTGCCATCCCTCCACTGCTGTCGTGTGCCCCGCACATACTGGGGGTTTGGGACCATATATGTGTGGGCTCCACCTACACAATACATGTGTGTCCTAATGCACTGCAGAGGGCAGTGTACGTAACTGTGGTATATGGCCCAGTAGTAGTGAGTGTAGGGGGGGTGCACCATGACTAACCTAGGCTGTAACAACATGTGTGGCTATCTGGGGTAAGCTGCCTTAAGGTATCTGGATGTACATTACCATACGGTCCACCATGGGTAAATACAAGCCTACAGCCTCCTGCCATACGGACTGTTCTGTTTGTCTGTGTGATTGAGATGGTGTCAGTTATGCCTTGTTATGTAACAGATACATCCCATTGTATCATCTGGGGTTTGTAACCCCTAGGGATTGTGTACAGAGTGTAGATAGAGTCTGCTGACCTATACATCTGCATTACGTACTGTTGATTGTCTGGTATGCTGTGAGCCAGTCTGTCATTACTATTGTACTACTATAAGGCCTCGGCCTGGACAGAACCATGTGTCAACCTTACCAGACTACTGCCTCAGTATAACTGTTTCACAGTTGCATTACACAGTTTATATGGATGTCAGTGTCTAAACGGCTATATGAAATGGCATATACAACTGTCATAGTACACAAATATAGCTGTTGCAATCATTTATGGGCACCTATGTGTGGTGTTATACCCTTTGATATCTCTGTGGGTATGTGTTGCAGGCTATGAATGTCATTCCTATGGGTGGTTTATACAGTCTCCAGTTGGTAAGGTGGTGAATGTAGGAATACTGACTGCTCAATTTGTGTGCACATACTACATATGTATCATATTATACATATCTCTGTGTGTGTATGTGTGCTTACATATATATATATATATATATATATATATATATAGATATATATACATATATATGTGTATATATATATATATATATATATATATATATATATATATATATATACATATACATATATATATATAATGTGTGTGTATATTAAAAAAAAAAAAATATATATATATATATATATATATATATATATATATATATGGGTCCCCTACAAAATCCCGAATGCACAGAATCCTGACACCACCCAAAATACCAAGATAAAAAGCCTGAGATCCCACATTACCGAAATGTTGAAAGCACAAAATTCAAAATTGCGAAACTAATACATACATACAGCACACACACAAACATACACACACCCTCCCCCCATAACCAAACAAACCACCCTACACTAAAGATAAGCAGGGGGGCTCAGCCCCTCTGCACCCCCCCACACCTCCCCACTTTATTATTCTAACTCCGAGATCGCACAAACATATACACAAAGCAAACTCCCACCCACATATTACAGTCCCTCACACACACACACACACACACACACACACACACACACACACACACACACACACACACACACACACAAACACAGACCACAGCCACAACACAGACTTATACACACTAAAGCCCCTCACAAACACACTTACACACACATACTTAACTGAACCGCAACACCAGAAGCACTAACTCAAAATCCCTTAACATCGGGATTTTGAATTTCGAGCTTCTGGTCTTTTGGTTATGTGGGGTATCATGCTTTTCATCTAGGTATTTTGGGCGTCGGGATTCTGTGCATTCAGGATTTTGTAAGGGACCTATGCATATATAGATATATATATATATATATATATATATATATATATATATATATATATATATATGTATATATAGATATATGCCTGTATCTGCAGATATCTGTCTGTGTATATGTATCCTAGGGATGGCCATGTTGTGTGCGGTCCTGGTTATGGGATCTGCAACACTTTTTACTGTATTACAGGGGGAACATGCTTGGCTGGGGGGGAGTATACCTATTTACACCAGGCGTATATTGTGTGGGTCCTCTCAACACCATTAACATTGCATGAGGACATATATGATTTTGTTATTTCCCCATTGTTATCACCAGATGTCTGCCCATATAAACCTATATATGTACATGTATATATCTGCTGACATATACATGACCTGCTGTATATATTTACACATGTAGATGTAGACATATATATCCATAGATGTAGGTATTTGCATGTGTATATGCTCATATATATTTATATATGTATATATCCATACATATATATATGTATATCTATATATATCTATATATATATATATATATATATATATATATATATATATATATATATATATATATACATATATCTACATATATCAATATGTTGTACCTGTTTAGACATTAATATGTTTACTCACACACATGTATCTATATGGTCTAATACATTCCCTGTACTGTTGAATGACTGGGCTAGATGATATGTTTGTGGAAACATTAGGGTTATATACATCTGCCATGGTTTAGTGGGAAATCACTTTGTGTATGGTGTTCAGTGTCCAGGGTATGAGCCTTGCAGAGGCTGTTTATTTTGTTGGTGGCCAGAACACTCCCAATTACCCCCACTCTAAGCTCTTTAAAAGGAATGGAAAAAAGGGTTGCTAGGAAAGTGGTGAAAAAGGGGCACAAAGAGGATAAGACAGTAGGGGAAATAGCTAGGCATGTGCAGGAAGGGTGTAGGAAAGGTCCATAGCTGCCCATTTCTTCTACAGCAACAGCTGTGCACATACACTATATTTGCAGGTACATTTGGACCCTCAACCTCCTGGGGTAGGGGTGAGGACAGCATATATTCATTGTGATGCCAAATAGACCAGATAACATGTGTCCAGTGGACATGTGTGCAAAATTGGCAGCTATGTTTGGGCCGTGATTTTTTTGTCAGAACAGATTGCCCTTGTTTTATTTTTCAGGTGAGAGTGGAATGTTGTGGAGGGGTAGTAGGTATATTTGGGGAGGGAGGTTGTGTTGGTTAACAAACAAGACACACAAGATGCATACAGGGCCGGTATATGACACACCTTGTATGGGGAGGGGTGCGTGGAAGTTGCAAGCCCATGAGCCCCCAACTGGAAACAGTGGGACTGATGTCCCCACCCATGGTCAGTCACCACTGCACCTTCACGGCCCCAAAGGTGGCTGTGCTGGGGGCTGTGTAGGAGGGGCAGGCTCACCCTCTAATAGCGCCTCTCAGCCCTCAAGCTGGCATAGCCACTCTTGATACTCCAGATCGGGCTCCCTACTCACCACTGCCCGGACCTGTTGATGGGTGACAGGTTCCCCTCCGTGCCCGCTCCGAGGGGGGGGGTGAGCCCCATCCCCTGCAGCAGTTCCTCCCGAAGGTGGTGCAGTACCCATGGAGGTGGAGGTCCTAGGCTGGACCCCAGATGTGCTGGTGCCCGGTGCCATGGCCAGCTGGGGTGGGACAGGTGGGTCCGCTGGGATCGGTCTTCCTATATGAGCTATGTTGTCACAGGTTTACGGCAAATGCGGTTTAGTATCAGTCAACAGCATTCAGGATTAGTTATAACAACATGTTTAGGTATTCCCATTAACCCCACACGCCAGATTTAACATAGTTGCAGAGCAAGCAGCACACATGCATATATGGAACAATAGTGGCCATTACAATACCATGCAGGTGTCATTGATGGCAACAGGCCACCATTATGTGTGTATTATAACATGACACATGCATAGAAACAAATGTGAATATGTATAACCCATTAGGACATATGTCCCAACAAATGTTTGGAGTGTACATATACCAGTTGAGGAGTGTCACTGGGTTATTTCGCACATATGGTAGGAGTGAGAGAGTATTCAATTAAAAACTGACATATCCTTGTAGTTTTCACGACATTCCTAGTCACTGCGGTGATATTTCCCTCACAAGTATTATTACACTACTCAATGGCCTTATATTGTACACTGGTATGTTTATAGATTATTATATACGTGACCTGTGTCTTACTTACAGCCATGGCAAAATGCAGGTGTTAATGCAGCATATGTTGTGTATTGCTGTCATACACTTTGGGTGAGGTGCTACAATGACAGGTTTGTTTTTCCTACACATTCTATAACTATGTACACGTTTGACTTGCAGTTATATGTCATTAACAGCTGCCTACATTTCTAGGTTCTTCACACTGCTTTTTCAGGGGGACCGGGTACCAGGCTGGTGATATGGGCCATTTATCTGTGCATGCTGGACAGACTGGAACAGTTGTGGGGTATGACTATGCATACAACTGTCTATCTGAACACTCTAGCCAATTCTGTGCAGTTGTTGGGTGTAATTATACATTCAGCTTTCTATCTGAACATTGTAACAAAATTCATACAGTTGTGGGGTACAATTATGCATACAGCTTAATAAAACTCCTGGGATTCAAACCCCTGCTGTGTGTGACAACAAAATTCTAGTTAGCAGCACAGTACACTGTGCCATCAGGGAATCAATGTAAAGCTTTCTACTGTATTCTGTCTATGTCTCCCTCACTTGTACAATATGACTGACCTCTTGGCACTTCCAACATTGTTATACAGACCATCATACACATTTTATCTGCATACCACAGTGTGGGTAACACTGCTTAATACAGCGGTACTATTTATAGTATGCAACAGTTCAACTACATATGACAGAAGAGTACTCTGAAGCACTCAACGGGTTATACCATTATTCACAGAATATTACACATGTATTCCTACTGGTACGACACTTTCTAATGCTCTTATATGTATTTGTTATGACAGTACATGCAGAGGTACACTAACCTGCCTCACACTGCAGCCTTTACAACCTAGCATCATGGGCTTGCTGGTTCACAGCCTGCTCATCTGCAGATGTTGGAGGTATACAGTGATATGTAGCCATACCTATCCATAGTATTCACAAGCTAGGCAATTATTAACTACTTAGTGGAATGAGTAGTTACTCAGTACTGGGGCATTAGCCATCTACCGAGACTGCTGGATCCACTGTTCCAGTACATCCCCCCTCCATTGCTTCAGGTCAGCATGGTGATGCCTGACCTGCTCACCAGCTCGGGGGATACCTATGGCACTGGTGAGGTCACGGGCGAGACTGTCTCAGGCCTCCGTTTTATACTGCGAGCCCTGGTACTAGCCCTACAGTGGTCTCTCCTCATGGTCTTGTACCAGGAGCCATACCATGAGTTATGACTCCTGGATGCACCAGCGCTGCACTCTAACATGAGTGCCTTCACCCACATCAGCCATTCTGCCTGCAGTAGGAAGCTTCCACCACTTATGAAACGTATTCCCGCCTGTGTGGTTTATATACGGCCATTTACCCGCACTTTCCCCTTGATTGGCCAGGTCTGAAGAGGCTAAGCTAGGGGCACACCTGCTTACCTAAGGTTGGCAGTGCTTATAGGGGTATAGGGGTATACTGCTAGGCAGATTGGATTGGCTCCCCTACACATTGCTTACCCTTACTAAGTTGAGCTGTGCTGTGGTTAGCATTGGTTATAGTTAATTTGCACTATATTTGTCTTCTGACAGTAATATATTCTTCATTACACGTTTTATGTGGTATCCGTGATTCATGTCTACATACACTGTATAGGGACCTGGGGACTTCTACACTTTATTACAATAACACCGCACATCTATGCTTACTGCAGTAGTCCAGTTCACATATTATGTTATGTAGCAAGGTAGACCACCTCACACTTTACATAGATTGAGTTCACATCTTTTTTTGATTTACCCATGGTGAGGATTAGTTTGCTGATACCTCATTCATCTGTATTGCTATGATGGTTCAGTGGGTGACTACAGTCACTGTAGTTTACAAGGTCCTGGGTTTGAGTCTTGCAAAGGCAGTTTCGTTTGTTGCTGGGCAGGACATGTGGGTTTGCACGGGTTTGTGCGACGGTAAGCACTGCTAACCTCCGGTTATAGTTTCTTGAACCTGTTTGCTTCTACTTTACTTAATCTGAGTACCGCCCCCCAGACAGGCATGCTCCCACTTGCTGCCACATACCCCAGCGCTACTTCATGTACATGTAGGTTTTATACATACTTAAGTCAGGTGTACATGTCAGGTATGACTGTTCACGAAGGTTAGTGTAAGGTTAAGTGGAATTCCGGTTTAGCATTTCTGGTTAGGCTACACTCAGGTATTCAGGTTAGGTTTACATATGACATACCTGTGTTGTAGAGTAGATGTGAATAGTGGAGGTGTAGGCGGGTAGGTGGAGGGGGGATTATTTTAACTGTATAGTAAGCCATTCGACTGATTGGTGGGGGTGTGGTAGTGCAGGTTTGCAGGGTGTTGGGATATGTATGCGAGGCAGGACAGGAGGTGTCAGTGTCAGTAGTTTGTGTAGGGGTCTGGAGTGTTGGGTGGTGGTGGACTTCATCAGGTGGTGATCCAAGTGTGCTTGGGTTTTCCCTTCATGTGTTTTTACATGTGTAGTCTGGGACAGCTGCGGTAATACACCTGGGTTGGGGGTTCCAGATTCTGCCAATATAGTTGTGTGGAGGTTGTCACCTACGTGTGA
>NC_056725.1:1450904559-1450944559 GCF_019279795.1 Protopterus annectens | reverse complement strand
ACCTACCTATGAACCTATGAACCTATTAACAAGTAATTATAACGATATAAGCATGATATATTCATACAGAGTATATAGTTCAATAGCATTACCTAAATAGAGCAGAGCCAGGAAACTTACTGCTCAAAAGTGGGAGAGACAGATGACAGAACAAGAATTAGGTAGGGTCCTGGCAGGGGCATAACCATGTTTTCTGGAGAAAGTTTTTTAGTTATTTTTTCAAGCTGTTAGTTTGTGTAATGCTGCGTAAATTGGCAGGGAAGTTATTCCAGAATTTTGTTGTGGAGGATTTATATAAAAGAACGCCAATGTTCATTTTGGACCTATAAGTTTGAAGAAGGAATTTGTCAGTACTGCATAAGGGATGGGAGGGGATATAGTAGGTGACTAGACTGGAGAGAGAGAGAGAGAGAGACAAGCAGTGGGCTTATTGAGAAGGAAGCAGGTTATATGGAGTTGAGATAATTTCAGATGATGAGGAAGTTCAATCCAGTGTAGCTTACTGAGAGCAAGGCAATGGTGAGTGGAATTAGGTAAGTTAGCTGCAAATTTTGCAATTTTATTGTAGGTTTGCCACAGTTTGGAAAGCAAGCAGACTTGAAGGTTAGTAAGAACTGGGGTTCCATAGAGGAGGCTAAGAATTAGATAGACTTGGGCCAGGAAGAGTCTGGAATCTGAGGATAGAAATTTTTTATTGCAATATAGGAGACCAAGTTTTTGATTAGTTTTCTTAATCGATTGCTGGATGTGTAAGTAATATTTTAGCTGGTTGCCAATTGTCATTCCTAGTCATTTTGTTTTAGTTTCAGCGTTAATTATGGTTTTATTTAGAGAAGAGTTGGAGAAGGAGAGCTTAAAGTGATTACTGGCCTTGGGAAGAAAGAGAAGGTGGTTCATTTTTTTAGGGTTCAAAATAAGTTTATTTTCAATAAGTCAGCTTTTAACTAAAGAAAAGATTGTTGTGTATATGTCTGGAATTGTGAGGCTGAGTTTGAGGATGTGATCAAAGTACAGTCGTCTGTGTATTGTATGAGGGTAGAGTGGATAGTAGATGAATGGCGGTCATTGGTAAAGATGTTAAAAAGAAAGGGTCCTAGGATAGATCCCTGTGGTACGCCAATGTGTACTGGTAGAAAAGTAGAGCAAGAAGACTTCTTTTTGACTGATTGTAGTCTGTCTGTGAGATAGGTGGGGAACCAAGAGAGAGTTGATGTGGAAAGATTTAAGTTAGCTAGTTTGTTTAGTAGTTATAGTGTGATACCATGTCAAATGCTTTTAAAAAAGAACTAACAACAGACTTGAGAACAGCTTTTTGTTATCTTTAGCTTCAGCAATAGTGTGAGTAAAGGACAGAAGTGCTGTAGATGCACTGTGGTTTGGTCAAAATCCATGTTGGATAGGTGTCAGGAGGTTATTGTGGATGATAATTTTCAGTATCTGGTTATGTATGCATTTTTCAAGAACTTTGAATAGTCGGGAAATTATAGATATTGGTCTATAAATGGAGCGGTCATTGGAGTTGCCACCTTTGTGAAGTGGAATCACATAGAAAGATTTCCATATGTTGGGTATAGTAGCTTCTTTAATAGATCTGTTAATATGTACTGAGACTGGGTAGGCAATAGTGTTAGCTGATAATTTGAGAAAGTGGGGGTAGACTGTCAGCACAGGGAGAGCAAGGTTTAAGTTTTAGAAGGAGAGACTTTATGTAGGAGGTTGAGGTAGGGCTGAGTAAGAAACAGGTTTCATTATTTGTGGTTTGAGGTAGTGATTTTGGGGAGGAGTTGTAGATGACATTCATTAAGTTGTTAATGGTATCAATAAAAAAATGGTTAAAGAGAGAAGCAGTGTCTTGGGCTGCAAGTTTAGGGTAAGAGCTGGGAGTTTGAGGTTTACCAGGGTGAAATATTGAATTCATATTTCTCCAGAAGTTTTTGGGGTTGGATTGATGAGTGGGTTGTTCCTTGAGTTAGAATGCTTTATTATCATTATATATTTGTTTGTTGGTAAATAACAGGGGATTTGGTTTTATTGCCATGTTTTTCAGGCAGAATCTCTTTTGTGCATTAGTTTACAAGTATCTTTACTGAACCAGGGGTCATAGTTTGATTGTATTCTTATTTTGCGAAGGGGTGCTAGTGAGTCAAATATGACAAGAAATATGCAATTGAATTCAAGTACAGCATAATTGAGAGGAAGTGAGTGTAGATTAGACCAATTAATTGAAGTGAGTCTATCACTGAGAATAGTCAGTGAGTTTACAGCAGTATTTGTAAAGATGTGATTTATTTAGCTTGGGAGTATTTCTTTGTAAACTGATATGTAAGTGATCACCCAAGGCATCGGGAAGTGTTCTAGGGTTATGTTAGAGATGGAGGTCTCTAATTAGGATTCGATCAAGTGTTGTGCCATTATTGGAGTTTTTGTTAAGTCTTGTAGGAGTAGTAATTAGCTGAGTAAAGCCAAACAAATTGATGCTTTGGGTAGGGGAGTTGGTATAAAGCGTATTCCAATCAATATTTACATCTCCTAGTAGGATAGTTTCATAAGCTATATTTTCTGTATTTTGTGACATCAGGAAAGTATGTTTTCAATGATAAGGATGTTCCTACCAGGTGGGATATATATTGAGGCAATAGCAAGCTTTTTTGTGATTGTTTAGGTGGCAATATAGGATTACAATTTCTGCAGGTTGGAAGTCTGGGATAATAACAGGTAGGGGAGAGAGCGTCAGCTGTTCAGAGTATAGAACTGCCACACCTCCACCTTTTTTGTGGTTCTGTCTGGTCAGTGTATGTTGTAGTAAGGGGATATACTATATTTTTTGAGGATATGAGGTTTAAGCCAGTTTTCTGATAGTGCTAGTACGTGAGAGGGAGTAATATGAGATCCATGCATGAAGCTCGATAACTTTATTCAATAGACGTCGTACATTGATGGATAGAATGGATACATTCTTGGGAGAATGGAGGTAGGGATATAGGAAGATGTTGATGCAGTGTGGGTGGGAGTAGTGGAAAGTTGGGTTGGGGGGGTGGATTGTTTGAACAGAGACTGGGTGTGATACAAATGGCCCTGGGTTAGGGTGGCATTACCTGCTAGCAAGAGGATGGTGACTGCTGGTGGGGTTTGGGAGCAAAGAACTTGTGAGTGAGATGTTTAAGGCTAACATAGAGAGTGGGTGGTAAATGGAATATTTTGTAACACAATAGGTGAAGAAATGAGGTGCTGTGTAGTGAGGGAGAGTAGAGAGATGGTAAATGATGTAGAGGTAAGCTGGCAGTTATTGAAGTAGGGGGAGAGTGGAGAGATGGTAAATGATGTAGAGGTAAGCTGGCAGTTATTGAAGTAGGGGGAGAGTGGAGAGATGGTAAATGATGTAGAGGTAAGCTGGCAGTTATTGAAGTAGGGGGAGAGTGGAGAGATGGTAAATGATGTAGATGTAAGCTGGGTGTTATTGAAGTAGGGGGAGAGTGGAGAGATGGTAAATGATGTAGAGGTAAGCTGGGTGTTACTGAAGTAGGGGGAGAGTGGAGAGATGGTAAATGATGTAGAGGTAAGCTGGCAGTTATTGAAGTAGGGGGAGAGTGGAGAGATGGTAAATGATGTAGATGTAAGCTGGGTGTTATTGAAGTAGGGGGAGAGTGGAGAGATGGTAAATGATGTAGATGTAAGCTGGGTGTTATTGAAGTAGGGGGAGAGTGGAGAGATGGTAAATGATGTAGATGTAAGCTGGCAGTTATTGAAGTAGGGGGAGAGTGGAGAGATGGTAAATGATGTAGAGGTAAGCTGGCAGTTATTGAAGTAGGGGGAGAGTAGAGAGATGGTAAATGATGTAGAGGTAAGCTGGGTGTTATTGAAGTAGGGGGAGAGTGGAGAGATGGTAAATGATGTAGAGGTAAGCTCTTGAAGTGGGATAAGGTTGGTGTTGCTTTTAAGTAGGGGAAGTGAGCAGAAGTAGTAGGAAAGTTACTATCAAAATAAGGATTATGGTTAGGGAGGGTTTGGGTGAGAGGTTGCTGGTATTGGAGGTGGGAGGACAAGGGAATGGAAATGATAAACAAACAAATGTGTAGCGTAGGGAGGACTTGAGATTAAAAAGTGGGGTGTGGTTTAAGGTCTGAGAGGAGGGCGGAGTATGTGGGAGAGGTGAGTAGGTGGAGCTTGAGTGGTTAAATAATGGGAGGGTACAATATGCTTAGAGTATATATTTAGGGTAAGTGTGGGTGTGTGGGAATGGGGGTAGGGGTTGGGGAGCAGAGTGAGCCCAAGCATAGCAAGGGCAAACAGAGCATGTTAGACCTAGTTCTAGAATCAGCAGCTGCTAAGAAAAGCAATTAGTGAAGCTGGTATATGAAGGACAGGTTAAGTTACTTACTACATCAGGGCAAGATAAAGTCGGTGAGTAGTCTTCCTTCTTGGTCCGGTTTCAAAAACAGACTGCTCTGAGACTTCTGTCTCATGTAGTATTAAAACACCATTTCAGTACTGGATTACAGAATGGCATCACATAAATCTTGTCATCTGACTCTGTTTCTCACACTATCCCCTTTGCTAGAAACTGAACCAGAATTTAGCAAATCTGTGTTGCTATACACACAGAGATTTTCTGAGATGTGTTATAGTATCTGGAAGCTATAATACCATTTCAAAATTTCCACCCTTACAGGTAGCAATTAGTTCACCCCTAAGGATAGCAGAGTAGGATAGTCCTGGTTTTCACAGACACTTTGTCTCTGGCTGCAATCAGATCCGTAAGATACTATCTTTATGGCCTAAAAAAGGTAATTTAATTTCAGACTACTTTAGCTGGACTGAGATTAGCCTCTTCTCTTCCAGTATCATCTGTTATAATATACTCATTTCAACAGATACAATACTGCATGACATACAGGGATATTTCTTTTCTGTCCAGCAGGAGCCACTGTTGGTACAGTTTTAGCACAAGCAGCTTTGCAAATACATTTTCAACACAAGCATCTGTAAACATCAGTTTGATATACAAATGATATGACATATAATTACTTACAAAACTCCAGCTAGCTCTGGTGGCATATGTTACACATCCACTGGCCTACTTCTCCCAGCATAGCTGGCAATACCTCCTGCTCTTACATCTGTCTCCCCTTTGAAGATTCAAGTTGTTTTTTGAAGTGACCCTTAGAAATGTGGCCTGAGGGACATGAGCCTATATGGGAAGACATTAACCCATATCCTGCCTTGAGAACCCATCTGCATTGGCATTGCTGACCCCACTATGGTGCTGCACTGTTACATCATATGCCTGCAGTCCTAGGCTCCACTGTAATAACTTGGCATTTTGTTGGCTGGCTCTATGTAGCCATTGATCCCACTCAGACTCCTCCTGCAACAAACTGCAAATACTCAGCACAAGGACATCCCTAGTATGGTAAGGCATCATCATGTTAACATGGGACAGTTTGTGCCCCTGCCTCCTGCCTAGCAGATTTACCATGCAGTTCATATCACTGACCTTCCTTACCACTTTAAAGGGTTCCTCCCAAGCTGCCTGCAGCTTTTTGTGTCTGACAGGAATGAGTACCATAATCGGCTGTCCCATGATATACACTTGGGCTTGAGCATTCCTGTCATACCAGACCTTTTTCTACTGTTAGGCTCCTGCCAGATTGTCCTCGGCCAAGCCCACAAGCTCCATAAGCATTGTCTTGAGGTTTAAGACATATGTCACAACAGACTCTTTGTGGGATTAGCACTCACCCTTCCACTCATCACAAATCAAATCTAAAGGCCCCCTCACCCTGTGCCCATACAGCAACTCAAAGGGTGAAAAACCTGTGGATTCCTGGGGTACCTCTCTTTATGCAAGCAACAGATAGGGCAAATAATTGTCCCATTCTCTCTTAAACTGATTTGCAAATGCCTGTACAATGGTCTTTAGTGTAGAGTTTAACCTCTCCACAAGACTATTAGTCTAGGGTTGGTAGGGGTTGGTCTTTAGGTGCTTCACACCAAAGCACTCCCACAGACAAGCCAGCAGGTCTAACATGAAATTGGCACCTCTGTCAGTCAGTATTTCTCTCGGGAAACCTACCCTGCTGATAATCTCTAACAAAGCATTTGCCACCTTCTCTGCCTCAATAGAGGACAGAGCGACTGCCTCAGGTTATCTAGTAGCATCATTTACTTCCACTAGAATATACTTCTTCCCTGTGGAACTTGTGGTACACAGAGGTCCCACAATATGCATAGCTATCCTCTGAAATGGCTCCTCAATCAGTGGTAAAGGCATCAAAGGAACTTTGACCTTCTCTCCTGCCTTGCCTACCTTTTGGCACTTCTCACAAGTCCTACAATATCCTGCTACATCCCTTGCAACCAGACCAGTATAAAAGTTCTGTATAATGTGTCTCTTGGTATGCTTTATGCCCACATGACCTGAAAAAGGAATGTCATGGGCTGTGGCTAGAAGTGCCAGACTGTAGGCTTGGGGCATTGCCAACTGCTGTACTACCTCACCCTCTAGCCCTCCCTTAGGGGTCCACTGCTTAAACAGTAACCCTTTGTTCCAGAATACAGACTCTCCTTTTCCTTGAGAATCAGATGCCTCTTTAGCTACCTCCCTCAACACTCCTAGTGTAGGGTCCGAGAGCTGATTCTGTCTCATCTCTACCTTTGTGACCTTTCCCAGCTCCCCTTCCAAAGGAAGTCTGGTATCCTCTGACAATGATACCTCACTGTCAACTTGGATACTACCACTCACCTCTGCCTTTGCAGTCCCTCTGTCCAAGCAAACATCAGTACTTACCAGCAGCTGTGGGTCACCTTCAGGCTCACTGCTACAAGGTAGCTCTTTCCCTGAAATAGCCACCTCACCAGCCCTGGTTTCAGGTGTGGGGTCTGTCTGGGCCTCTCCAAGGCTACCAGCCACACATGCCTGTCTCCAAGCATGTCTGCATGTAACTGCATGCACATAAAGTACTGCAGTATCAAAATAATTCCCTATTAGGACATCTGCATGGATATCTTCAAACACACCTACTTGCTTCCTTCATTTTCCACCCTCCCACTCAAGGTGATCAGTGGCCATACACATTTGGAATGGTGCCCTTCCTAAATCCCTGACTAGAGCAGACTGCCTGAGCAAGTACTGCTCCTGTTTAACCACTGCAGGCTTCACAATGATTATGACACAGGCTGTGTCTCTAAGCAGTGGCCTGTTTTCCATCCAGTAAGATAGGATATAAATTCTAGTGATTGTCTGGTACCCCTGTTGTCTCCAGACAAATTACTACTGGAATACTGTTATTCCCACTTGCTGACTCCCTCACCTTTTGTTCCCCACCTTGTTTCTATGGGCATCTTTATACTGCATGGCTCCACTGTTTACATTTAGAAAATTTAAATATTGATCTTGGCATTGCACCTCAGCTAGTGGCTTCCCTGTTACCAGTGGTCTCTGTTGGGGTAGTTTAGACTTCCCACTGTGAGTTCCCTTATATCCATGTGCAGTACTGGGTACCCCCTACTTGTGCAGTGATGCCCTGATTGCTAAGAGTATACCCCCTTTCCCCCCAGCTCATCTGCAGAATTACCATCCTGGTCTGCCAACCAAATTCTCATGTCCTCAGGCAAAGCGCTGAGGGCTTGTTCTCTCACCAAAATGTCTGACAGCCTTTCAAAAGTGGTGACCTGACAACCACTCACCCATCTATGAATTTTACTCAGCAATATATATGCATACACTTTCATCAGCCTTGCATCAATGCTCACAAAGCTTTTTTCTGTAAGCTTCAGGTGTTAACTTAAAACATTCCAACAAACATTGTTTTACTTTATCATAGTTTAAACAATCAGAATCAGACAGTTTAGAAATAATAGTTAAAGCTTTACCATAAAGTAAGGGGGTCAGGAACCGTACACAGAGCCCTTGGTCAATATTATACTTTTTACATACTCTTTTGAATATATGAATAAAACTATCATAATTATCACCCTCTGTATACTGTGGAAGAAATTTACTGACCTTTATTGCTTCTGGGGTTCAGTTATTCCCTTCCCCGTTACCTTCATGACTCTGACAAAGAATCAGCATCTCCCTCTCATGTTGATGGTACTTTTCATTTTCATGAGGCTCCAAACAAAGCAGTGTCTCATTTTCTTTGGCCTCCAAATGCCATAGTTTTTCATTTTATTCAGCCTCCAAATGTCGCAGTCTCTCTGCCAATTCTAATTCCAAATGTCTGGCCTCCAATTCAAGTCTCTTTAACTCCAGATGGATTTTTAAATCCTCTAAGGAAATGGTGAACTGTCCTATTTTTGATGGCTGCAAATCCCCTGTCGCCAGACAGCTTATCCTCCTTGTTGATGGTCTGGGGTACAGCTGTGACTAAGGCTGAAATAATTTCCTGTTTAGTCAGGTTCTCTTGCACCAGTCCTTTGGGTTCACACTCCTTGGCAGCTTGCCATTGTCCTCTGCTAACACCTTTGCCTGCTTTCCCTGACTAAACTAAACTAACAAAAAATAAATAAAACTGTTGTGAAAATGAAACTCTATGGGCCGGATTCACAAAGGCTTGCATGGAGTCTAAGAGCAGAGTAAGCTAGCAGACAGCCAATATGTCTGCCGAGTGATCCAGCAATAGCCGGCAGGGGCGTGCATGACAGCTCCTAAAACTACTCTTGCACGGACAGCGTCATGTTATGCAAATTATCTCATTTGCTGCTGAAAGCTATGCAAATGAGGTAATTTTGCAATCCAGGAAACACTAACCTGTTCGTGGAAGAGTAGAGTTATTTGCAGAAATATACTCCGTTGGTAACGGAGTACCATTCTGCAAATAGCAAAACAGAGCTATGACAGCTCCACATAAAGGATGCATCCAGTTGAGGAAGCATGGCAATGGCTAAATATAAGGCCATTGGCATTTTGATCAGTTGAAAATTAATAATAATCAATTTTTATTTTTCCCCGCTCTCCGATGTTTAAGCGTAGTGCATCACTGCGTAAACGTGCAGCACTTTAAAAAACAAAAAAAGAAAGCCAAAAATAGGCATTCTTATTAAAAATATTCTTCTGCCATGCAGGTGAATGGCAGGCTGAAGACAACATGGCTAATGAGTAGTGGTTGCTAAGGGGGGAAGCTCAGTTCGTGAGATGTAACCAAGCATTAGTAGGCGATCCTATGCAAATGAGGATAAGGATAGTGAATCCCAATTTTCCCTGGCATGTGAGCCATGTCCCTGGAGTGTAAGTGTAGGAGTAGGGGAGTAGAAGATAGGTGACATCATGAGGGGGTATGTATGAAAGACTGTAAGCTCATTGGAGCAGAGTGGCTTGTGTTTGCTGTGAGTTACTCAGGATTGGAAGAGGCATGTCTGCAGTAGTTTTTACTGAAAACCAGAAACCGAAGGTGTACGCTGTGGCTATCACTGAGTTTTCTTGCAAACCTGCTTACACCGTGTGTGCGCATGTGAGCTTCTTTAAACACGTCTAAGCCTGTTTGCTCGCGTGTGCACTTATCTAAACCTGTGTAAGCCTGTATAAGCCTGTGTGTGTGTGTGTGTGCACTCGTGTGCGTGTGTTTGTGCTTGTTTTCGTGGCGGTGCCTCCTCTGGAAACAGAAAGGGAAAAGGAAGGAAAAGAAGTAGTAGAAAGTTAACCAAGGAGAACTAGCAGAGCTGCTAGGTGAAAATCAGAATCAGCCAATTACACAGGCAGTACACTAGCCCAGCCCAGCACTTAAAACTCTGCAAACAACATTCCCCCATGTTTTTCTCAGAAACACTGCAGTATACAAAGAGAGTGAAAACTTAAAAATCTTAACTCAGACAAAAAAATGTTAAGGGCTGCCATTGCTATTATAAGGCAACATGTGCAAGATGCTGAGGGTGGTGCCATTCCAAATGCTGCTGAGCAACCCACAATGAGGAGACGGAGAAGAGTGTACAGACTCAGGGTAACCTACCAGGGGCTATATGAGCTGGAGACAGTGGAGCACTATAGAGTGGACAGAGACCTCCTGCAGCACATTTTTGAGCTGTGCAGGCCATGCCTCACACACAGAACCAACAGAGGAGAACCCATCCCAGTGGAAACCAAGGTATGTGTTGGCCTAAGAATACTAGCAACAGGTACCTTCCAGAGACCAACTGGTGATATGATGGGGATTTCACAGGCATCAGCATCCAGGGTACTGCACCAGTTCCTGAATGCCATGTCAACACATGTCGGTGATCATGTATATTTCCCCAATTCCCGTGAGGCATTGGCCAGCAATATGCGTCTCTTCCAGCAAATAGCAGAATAACCTGAGGTAGTGGGTGCAATTGACTGCATGCACATACACATCAAAGCACCAGCTGATGAGCAGGGTAGGCCTACATCAACTGCAAGGGCTTCCCCTCCACCAACTGCCAGGTCATGTGCGATGCCCAGGGCATAATACTGAATGTGTGTGCTGGCTGCCCTGGAAGCTACCACGATTCCCATATCTGGCATCTGATGCAGCTGTACCAGACATTTGCCAATGGGGACAACCCTGATGGTCACTTAGTGGAGGATGCTGGATACGCACTGGAGCCGTGGCTGATGACACCCATCAGAAATACACACACACCTGAACAAGAACACCATAATGAGGCACACGCACAAACACGAAATGCAATTGAGCGTGTGTTTGGGATGCTCAAGTCATGGTTCTGGTGCTTAGACACATCTGGTGGAGGCTTGCAGTACTCACCAACTACATGCATCCAAATTGTCATGGTATGTGTCATGCTACACAATATGATCCTGCAAAAACAGCTGCAGGAGGAACAACATAGGGCAGGGCCAAACAGCCCCCCACCATTGCCAAGGCCATCACAGGCACAGCATGACTCGGAGGAGGAACAACCTGAGCCTGTCCCAGTAGGCAGAAGGAGTCATGCCCAGTATGCCTTGGCCTTGGCAAAGAGGCAACACATAGTACATACATTGGCTCAGTATGAACCCTGGAAATGATACCTCTCTCTGACTCGCAGATAAAATAAAAGGGATGCCTAACTTGACACTACCTGTTTTCAAATATGTATAGGGAGTGTACCATGTGCATCAGACATAGACAGCCCTGCAGCACCACCTGAGGCATGACTGCCATGTTTTAAGCAATATAAAGCAGTGCTGAGCAGCTTTTACCACTATTGTGTATATGTAAACAAAATTGCCCATGCTAACTAGCGCAATGTCGGGCAACGTTGAGCAATGTTGGGCAAGGTCGGGCAAAGTTGAGCAAAGTCAGGTAACATGCTCATATTTGCAGTACTGTTCCTTAAGCACTCTGGTCTGCCCAGCATGAAAAAAAAAAAGCAGTGACAGGGCTCGACCCCAGGATACTGTGCACTATATTCACATTACTGAACCACTAAGCCATGACAGCATTACACTGGCACAGACACAGCAGGACAATTGTACACTAATGCAAACACAAAGAAATGCTGTATCATGACCCTAAAGAGGCATATGGGTAACCTCACCCACAGGCCTATGCAGACAGAGAACAGCAGGCCAGGTGGTGTGATGTGGGTTGGATAGGCTATGAAGTCACAATCTAATATACGTGACATTGGATGCTAAGACCTGTAGTACAGTAGTATGCCTTAAGCCAGTATGATAGGCAACAGTACAGACTGAAATGGTGTACCTTACATAGCAGTGCAGGCCTAGCAAATGTGTATAAGTGTCAGGTGAACCCCTCATCCTATGTACACCCACAGTAACAATCAGGTGTGCCCCCGGGTAGAAATGTACAAAGAATAGCTGTCCCCCCTGTATGTATAAATGTTGATAAGTCTATGCAAAGTGTCTCATGGAAGCCCTGCAGGTGCAGCATGATCCCTGTTGAGTTATGACACAAAAGTGAGCCCTGCAGTAAAAATACAACTTGATTTTCCACACATATATAGTATAAATGTTTATACTGGGCGTGCTCACACACTTCAACAAATGTAGTGGATTTCATTCAGCAACACACTGAAAGGTCATACTGGGCATGCTCACACACTTATATAAACGAAGCAAATGTCAGGCAACAACATACTTAAAGGTCATACTGGGCATGATCACACACTTAGACCATGTCTGAGTACAGCAGTGGGCCACACATATCAGGCAGTTGCATGTTTCACCCCAGAAACCTGTCACTATTCACCAATCCTGCCTTGTGCACACAGTTATATGAAAACAGACACATATAATATATTGGAACCCTGTCATAATCAAACTATGTACCACAAGTACTTAAGTTGTTCACAGAAAGTGAAAAAGCAAAGAAGATCAATAAACCTGCAGTCAGTATCATCAACAAACAATGTGCACTCCAAATATTATCCAATCCATGTTCTGGCAAAAGAATCTGTGAAGGCGTCCATAGAGAACCATGACGCTTCCTTCCGCTATGTCATAAATAGCAGTGTACACTCATATATGTCGTGAGTCAGTGCAAACTGTAAATGCTGACATTGCCAACATCCTGTCAGACAGGCCCATACATACATACCCCCCTCTCACTGACAAGAGGCCCTACCATCATACCTGGAGATTGTGAAAGCAAAGATATCACATTTAGAATGGGTAAACAGCTCCTTCCAAACCTGAAAACACAGTGTCCATGGGATTACATTGTTTCCCTAGCTGTGTCATAAGTGAACTCCAGAACAAACAGAGCCTGCACCTGAACAGTCTGTTGAGACTCACCCTCTGTACAGGATATGAAACTGTTGAATGTGTTACAGCAACGTTTGACACACTCCACAAGTGATGCTGCACAACAGAACATGGGAACTATTGCCTTATAAGCCTATTAAGCCTGATCTGCAAGGCCATGGAATCCATCATGATGGAATTCATAAACAGAGCTATTGGGAGCCTACAAACACCCAACCCTACCAATTATGGCTTGGTCATGGGCAGATCATGGTTCCCAAACCTGCTAGACTGTTTACAAGGCAGTCACCCAGGACATACATCAATGAAATGAGCTACACATGATCCACATAGACCTTGAAAAACCCTTTGCAAACATTCCAGACACGTCGTATCCACAAAAATCAACAACCTGTGCATAAATATGTATGCCATCTGATGGATTGCCAACTGGGTCTCAGATAGATCACACAAGGTAAGAACTGTGGTCTCCTGTACAAGCTGGTAACAACTGCTGTCCCCCATGGTTCAGTCCTGGGACCCCTCCTGTATGGTGTATACTTTTCAGAAATACAGTCAAACATATGAGGGCTATGTTTAGCAAAGTTTATGGATGACTGCCAAAATGTTGTCATAATCGATGTTTGGGACAACAGAGATATCCTTAAAAAGGGTCTCAGTCAGACAGATGTGGTGTCAAATGTATGTCCTCGAGCTACAGTCATACAAATACCACATAGGTGCCAACACCATAAATATGGAGGTGATAATAAGGGATCTATGGACAAATATGGATAGTCATCTGTACTTCCAGAAACACATTCACAAAGTGGTCAGAAAATCATGCTATGTGTTCCCACAAACTGCCAAGGACTTTGCATGTAGGTCAAAGGAGGTCCCCTCTACTCATTAGTCATCAGACCCATCAGAGAGTACCACAACACACCTGCAATGAATCTGACTAGGCACCTTCAGCAGCTGGAAAGACCAATGAAGTACCTCAAAAGGAGGATTACTGGCCTTAAACAGTTGCCCCATGCAACAAGACTGAATTTAACTCAATCTGTACACTGTTGCATGCTGTCTACTCAGGAGATCTCTGCCCAACAGACAGGCCCATGTCATGGCAACACTCACATCTGCTCTGAGTTACAGCTCAATGGCACTAAATATACAGACCCAACTGATATTGCCAACATCCTGGCAGATAGGATCAGTGTTAACCTTACCCCCCTCTCACCCATGAAAGAGCACATCTCTATAATGGAAAACTGCAAAGTTACTGTCATCATGGCTGCACAGGTAAAAAACACTCTCCAAAGCCAGTATCACAGCATCCATGGGACCAGATAACTTCCCAGGCTGTGTTCTACACAAACTACAGAATGAACAGGCACCACACCAACGTACCATGTTCAGTCACAGCCTCACCTCAGGCTTTGTGCCTGCTGAATGGTGCACAGCAATGGTTATCCCACTACACAAGGATGGAGACACCACGGACCCCAGGAACTAGCGCCCCATTAGCCTGATGAGCCTGCTCTGCAAGGCCATGGAATGGATCATCATACAACTTATAAAAAAAGACATTGGTAATCTCCAAACTCTGGACCACAACCATGTTGGGTTTGTAAAATGCAGATCATGTCTTCTAAACCTGATAGATGACATTGAAGCAGTCACCAGAACTGTAGACAAGGGTAAGGTGTTTCACACAGCCTATGTAGATCTTGCCACGGCTTTCAACACCATCCCACATTCTGGAATTATAGATAAACCCAGTAAACTAGGTATAAATTGCTATGTCACAAGATGGGTTTCCAACTGGCTTACTGACAGAACACACACTGTGAAAGTAGCAGACTCCAAGTATGACTTTGGACCAGTGATGAGTGCAGTACCACAGGGCCCAGTCCTGGGTCCTGTCCTGTTTTGTATCTACTTCCCTGAAGTAAACTTTAACATGGAAGGTCTGTGGCTAATGAAGTTTCCAGATGACTGCAAACTAGGAGCCATGATTGTAAATACTAAAGATGTGGACATCCTACAAAAGGGCCTCACTGAGATGGCTGGTGTCAAAGCCATGGGCTCAAGCTCAATGCCAAAAATTGCATTGTCATCCCCTTTGGAAAAAACTCTGTAGCCATGAACTATAACATAGGAGGTAGTATACTTAACACTGAAAGTGTGATAAGAGACCTTGGGTCACAGGTGGACAGTGGACACACCTGTGATAATCACATCCCCACAGTAGTCAGGAAATCCTTCTATGTGGCACACCTCATCACAAAAGGTGTCTCGTGCAGAAAAGAAGAGGACATTGTTCCCCTCTACTCATCACTCACTAAATCCATAATGGAGAACAACGCCCCTTTTGCTATGTACCTCACAAGACATGTACAACAACTGGAAAGCCTGCAGCAATACCTCACAAAGAGCATTAGCGGCCTGAAATACATGCCATACATAGACCATTTCAAAAGGCTCCAGCTGTACTCTCACGCATATCACCTACTCAGAGGTGATCTCTGCCTAACATACAAAGCTATGTCAAACACAGAGCGGTTGGACATGCTCCACGTAAAACACTCACAAATCCTCTGATCTTTGGACCCAAAACCACTAGTGAAATACAAAAGGAAGGGGTGTATCCATTTACCTTATGGATACCCACACCTTCAGATTAGTAGCACAGCATGAGACCTTGGAGACCATGCAAGTGCAACTAACATTGGGCAAAGCTGCTTATCAGATTGTAGCCTGCTACAGATCACCTACCTTGTCTCAGGAACCTCACTCAGTATTCCTGAGAACAGTGGAAAATATAAAGGTCCTTTCAAACACCATTATATGAGGAGATTACAACTACCCAAATATTAAGTGGGAGAATTAGTTGTGTACAACGTCCTTTGCCCAATGTTTCCTAGAGTTTAAAACCTCAAATGCCCTGGAACAGCTGGTCACCACACCCACTAGAGGTGACAACATACTGGACCTGATCATCACCAACATGGGGTACCAGTGTTCCATGACAGAGATAAACCCCTCGCTGGTAATATCAGATCATAAAGTAATCACACTGGACATCCATATCCCGCCCCCCCTCCCCAGTCAAGGAAACCACTGTGAAGACATTTTCAAAAGCAAACTACACACTTCCCAAGATCAAAGTGGAAAGTTCCAAAGCCTCCTTGCTATAGGATAATGCTAAACAATCTGCCGAATCGTTTACAAGTGCATTCTATGAGCATCTACAGGGATGCAGGGATCGAGACATGCCAAATAAAACCAATATGCACTCCTCCAAAAACAAGAAACCAATCTGGTGGTCGTCACCCATAAAAAAGCTATACAACAGAAGGAGGAAATGAACACATGATAGAGCAAACTTCACAAAAGGAAAAGCATCACTGATCATTATTAGGAAGACACACTGATCGCTCATAAAATAATCTAAGGCCAGTTTCTAAAGACAAATTGCCAAGGAATGTAAGAATAACAACCACAAATCCTTTGTTAGCTATACCAAACATTTAGGTGGCAACTTCCAAATATGCTGTCAGCTACTGACAAATGTCAAGAAATACAATGAACCAACTTACACTGGCCACATCCTGGGGGACAGGTTCAGTGCAAACTCCACCGCCATCACCCACAAAAAGGCCTGCATCTATCCCGGAAGAATGCAGAGCCCCAGACGTCATGGACATGCAGGTAAAGACAGCCCTCTCCAAAGCTACGAACATAGCATCAATGGGACAGGATGGTGTTCCAGGCTGCGTCTTACACCAGCCCCAAAAGGAACTACACCCTCACCTACATTCACTGTCCAGACTCAACCTTACCACTGGCTATGTACCCAAAGAATGGCATACACCAACAGTCATCCAGCTCCACAAAGGGGATGCCACAACAGAACCTGGAAACCATTTCCCTATAGGTCTACTCAGCCTGGTCTGCAAAGCTATGGAGCACATTATCATGGAACTCATAAACAGAGACATTGGGGACCTGCAGACACTGGACACTACCCAACGTGGCTTTATTAAAGGCAGATCCTGCCTCCTAAACCTAATTGACTCATTTGAAACAGTTACAAAGGACATAGATGGAGGTGAAAGTAATCAACACAGCCCACCTGGACCTCACTAAGGACTTTTGACATCATTCCCCACTCTGTCATCATGGACACGCTTACCAGCTTGAACAGTAACAGCTATGTCACAGGATGGGTGAGCAACTGGCTCACAGATCAAACATGCATGTTCAGAGTTGCGGGTGCTATGTCCAACTATAAATCAGTCACAAATGGCATCCCACAGGTCTTGGTCCTAGGACACCACCTGTTCAGTAGATACTGCTCAGAGGTACAGGCAAGCACAGGAGGAGTATAGCTGAACAGTTTTGCAGATGACTGCTAACTGTGGTCCATAATCAACTCTACGGCTGACACAGACATCCTCCAGAAGGGTCTTAAAGAGACAGATACCTGGTGTCAAAACAATGCCCTCAAGCAGAATGCCAAAGAATGCATAGTCATCCCCTATGGATAAAACAAAGTGCACACAAATTACCACATAGGTGGTAATTCAGTATATACGGAGAAAGTAATTATGGCCCTGGGGACCCAGGGATATAGTAAACTCTCCTTTGATGATCACATGGCCAAAGTGTTTAGGAATACCTTCTATGTAGCCACCTAATGTCACCTAAAGTAACCCACTTTGTCTAGTCTGATGATGTCACCATCCTACAAATATACCTGTGGAAAGGAAAACTCACAGTAATGTGTATAGCGTGTTGTGTAAATGTGTACTCTTCTAGTAATTAGGTAGGGGTTGAAATCCTGCACTTGACAACTGTGTTTGTGTGTGATCTCTCTTTGAGAGGAGCAACCTTTTTGTAGACTACTAAAACACCTTAAAAGTGGTATATTCATCTTTGTCAAGTCTGATGATGTCACCATCCTACAAATATACCTGTGTAAAGGAAAACCTCCAATAATGTTTATAGCACATCGTGTTAATGTGTACACCTCCAGTATCGTTAGGTAGGGGTTTGAATCCTGCACCTGACAAGTGTGTGTGTATGATCTCCTTGGAAAAGAACAACCTTTTTGGAGACTACTAAAACACCTTAAAAGTGGTATACTCATCTTTGTCAAGTCTGATGATGTCACCATCCGACAAATATACCTGTGAGAAACAGCACTCCCAGTAATGTGTATAAAACGCCGTGTTAATGTGCATTCCTCGAGTGTCATAATGTAGTTAGATAGGGGTTTAAATCCTGCACTTGACAACTGAGATTGTGTGTGATTTCCTTGGAGAGGAGCAACATTTCTGGAGAGTAGTGAAACACCTTAAAAGTGGGATACTTATCTTTGTCAAGTCTAATGATGTCATCATCCTACAAATATACCTGTGGGAAAGAAAACTCCCATTAATGTGTATAGCATGTGATCTTAATGTGTACTCTTCTAGTATCATAAAGTAATTAGGTGTGGGTTTGAATCTGCACTTGACAACTGTGTGATCTACTTGGAGAAGAGCAACCTTTTTGGAGAGTAGTAAAGTAAAACACCTTAAAAGTGGGATACTTATCTTTGTCAAGTCTGTTGATGTCACCATCCTACAAATATACCTGTGGGAAAGAGAACTCTCAGTAATGTGTAGAGCACTTCATGTTAATGCGTATTTCTCTAGTATCATAAAGTAGTTAGGTAGGAGTTTGAATCTTGCACTTAACAACTGTGTGTGTGTGTGATCTCTTGGGAGAGGAGCAACTTTTTTGGAGAGTAGTAAAACACCTTAAAAGTGGGATACTTATCTTTGTCAAGTCTGATGATGTCACCATCCTACAAATATACCTGTGGAAAGGAAAGCGTCCAGTAAGGTGTACAGCACATCATGGTAATGTATGCTGCTTTATTATCATACAGTAGTTAAATAGGGGTTTGAATCCTGCACTTGGTGAGTGTGTGTGTGCTCTATGTGTGTGACACTGTTGGTCAATGTGTTGTGGGTTTTGCTTTTACTACTGTATGACATATCAGTATGACAACAGTATGTGCATTGCACGTCAGGTAGCTGTGTGGCAAATACATATACGTACATGTGACCTCAATTATTTCATAGGTGGGAACCCTGCTTTCTCCATGAACACATCTGTCATCTGTGCCAGAGTGTGCTGCCGCTTTCCATACCTTAGGTCACATCTGTATGCTTGTGACAAGCCCAACCACTGTAGTGATCCCTGGCCTAGGTCATCCGTGTCAAACGCACTCATTATGGTTTCTATTGCATAGTGTGAGTGAGGGTTTATGGCTGAGTTATATTTCAGACCTGTTCAAATGCAGCAAAGTCTGTCATTAATGGCTATTCATTATAGGTGTAGAACAACCTTTGTGGATATGCATACAGACCCCTTATTGCTTATGTGATCCACCGAGGGATTTCAAAATACCTTTGGAACTGTGATTACCAAAAGAGAGATGACGTAACACTTGGCTGCATGTACACATCGGTACCTGTTCAACATGTCTATGTGGTACTGTGGGGATACTATGTTTTGTAAAGGTGGATGACTATGCTTTAGTTTGCTTACAGCTTTACAGCATGAGTTTGACAACAGGTATCTGTCTGTATGATAGCCTTGTGGAGGATGTGTGTGTCATCTGGAGAATGCATTATAGGCCACAGTATGCATTTCCAGATGTGGACGGACATATCCCTACTGTGATTGCTTGTACCTAAGAGAGCTATATGCCAAACAGGAGTGGTCTCAGGAATGGGTGCAGGTGAATACCCCTGGTTACTGGCATAGAATAGTACCTGAAGGATCCAAATGTTGCTGTGTGTCCTACATCTGTGTGTCAGTTGCCAAGACATCATCTAACGATTGTGCATGGTCAGGCTGTTGAGGTTATGTATACTACCAGAATGCAAAACAATGACAGATAGTAACAGTATCACCCACAGCACAGTGTCAAATCATGTCATACACACATGTGTACTCAAGTTCAACAATGTGTGTAGTACAATGCATACAGACCACCAATAGGAACTATGGAGTGTTACTGTGTAATACAGGGTATGTCACCCTGCCCATGTGTCTGCCATGCACGTACATGCAGACAGTGCACCTCCACCATGTTCACAAATGTACACCTGCAAATCTGTGCTACACACATCCCACATGTACTGTCCACTCTGTAACACATGCTGCCAATACTACACACATCAGCCAAGTGGCACGTGGTGGACAATACACTATTGGAACTAACACTGGTGTAAACAATACTACATTGACAATCATAGCTTTAATGATCATGCCTGCTCAGCTACACATTCAAGGATATCATTACACTTTACTGTTGACAACATGCTAACATTTCTATACTGCTATAAAGTCACTCTGTGCATCAGCACCATGGCAGCCTGTTCCTGCATCAATTATACAGATGACAGGAGGTGGCACAGGTTTCATCATATGCACAGGGTGTGTTGTTGATTTGCCAGAGCCCTACATTAAGCCATACAATTGACATGCATGTGTGTGTGAGGGCCAAGAGTACTGCTATGGGCCAATGTTGATGTAATGTGTGTGGGTATATGTTAGCCCTAGGTGTCTGGTTTCTGTATGTGTGTGGCTGCCATATACGGGGATTTGTGGAACAGCCACAGACTGTACCTGCCAGGCTTTACAGATCACTGTCTCTGGCCACGGATACAGTACCTGTGCCTGGCAGGTGTGCTACTGACAGTATCAGGCACTAAGCCAGACTGGGTACTATCCTCAGAGGTGGACAGATGTACACTGGACCCAGGTCCCTGCTGGGACTGTCCAGAGCCATGTGCACGTGGTCTTCTAGGACGGTCTATGGACAGCCCACCCCCAACATTGCTGGGGCTGGTACTGGCACTACGGGAGCAGCTGTGACTTGAGGGATGTCCGCGGCGACTGCCAGCTGCTGATGTTACTGGCATACATCCACGTCGCCGTCTCAACCATCCCGCACTGTCCTGACACATGGACATGACATTGTGGAGGACATCTAATGTCTCACCCCAACGCCTATCAGTGACCTCAGTGTGATTACGGATGGCACCTGCTAGGTCATGGATACTGTCAATTACAGTGGTGTTATGTGCCCTCTGTGCCCTTAGTCCCTGTTTGGTGCACCGTTCCATTTATGTCTGTGCCTCCATGTCAGCCTGGAGCATGTGTGAGGTTGTAAGACCTGTGGCACATCTGCCAGGGGCATGATGAGCAGCAGTGCTCTGACGAGAACCCCTGCACATCTGCCTATGTGGTACAGTTCCAGACATCTGTGTATGGCTGCTGTGTCAGAATGCATGTGCATAGATACCACACTGTCCTGGCCAATGCCGACTGTACACTGTCCCTCAGATAAGGGCATTGGTGATGGATGTATTGGCAGTATGACTGTGTGCATGGATGGGGTGGACACTTATGTACTGTCGATTGGTGGCCCAACGACAGACCCTAGCAAACATGCCTGTGCCTCAACACACCTATCCTCATTATCACTATTTGGCTCAGTGACATCAGGTTCCCTGCTGCAGTGAACCAACCCAACCTCAGCACCTGTGAGAGGAAGACAGGAAACACAATTTACGACCTGTACATGATGTAGGAACACATGCACACATGCACACTTGCACACATGCACACATGAACACATGCACACATGCACACATACACACATGAACACATGCACTTATGAACACATGAACACATGCACACATGCACACAAATACACTCCTCACTAAAGCAAACACACATACACACACACACACACACACACACACACACACACACACACGCACACACACACATACAAACACACACACCACCAGCAATCCAGAACATACTCAATAGTGGTTGACGGTGGGGTACAGTATCACAAGCCAAACAGTCATATCACACGTGTCAGAATGCAGGACGTGTGTTGCTCAATAGCATACAGTGCGAGTGTAGACAGCCCTTGCTAATAACAGTATACATGGGTTTGATGCATGTGTGTTGCTGTTCAGTGATTGGCCTCACCCCGGAATGCAATGTGTACATGGACACAGCATTGCTGTGCAAGTAATAAAAGCTCTGCAATGTCCTGTGCAACATCACTCACATGTATACATACCATATCTGGATGTGTATCTGTGTGTCACATAGATATCCATTTCTGATTAGAGCGTCTGTGTCTTTAGCAGATAATTGTGGACACACGTTTAGCACATGCATGCTATGTATACACACAGGATGAGTGGTGCATGTATACCTGATTGAATACCATTGCTCAACATAGCCATCGTACATTAGTTATGGTGAGTGCAGGACATATTGTGGACATGCCAATGTCAGCCATGACATGGCATGCTACAACACAACTGCAACATTAAACATCATACATACCCAATGTGTGTCATGTGGCCTATACACGCAATAGCATTAGAAGACATATATGTGTCACTTTGTACAAATGGTGATTGCTATGCATATTGTGTATAGGTGCATATTTTTGCACACACACAACATTGAGGTGGTTATTGTAACTGGATGGGGTGTAGTACCATGAGCCGTCATCATGCAGCATCATGTGGTCACTCAAGGCTACTAATGTGTGCCAGACTGGCACCTAGCATGCTGTACCTGAACTGCAGTACCATGGCTACATTCACCATTTCACGGCCAGTTGTTACATGGGTTTGTAAGGTGCCCAATAGGGAGCATTGCCTAACATGAATGTGTTATGTGTTGAAGAGTGTCACACAGCCCCAGGATAGACCTCTACCCCTCAGGTATATTATGTGTGCTCTGTGGATGACATTTGGGATACTGGAGTGTGACCTTACATTGGGTGTCTGAATACGCCGTGACCTTACATTGGGTGTCTGAATACGCCATGTGTAGCATATTAAAGTGTACTGCATATGACAAAGTTGTGTATGTAGTGTGCATGTGTATCGACTCTGCCTATCCAATGTCCACTACAGTGTTGCCACAATTGTGTGGGATGCTCTGTGTATTGCATGTGTTTCAGGCAGAGAAGAAAAGAACACTGCTGAACACTGCTGTTCCCTAAAATCATTTATTCCATAAAACACAGGCTAAGCGCTTAAGGGACGTATCCCTTCATCAGATAAAAAACAAAAATAACAATACTTCTTTTAAAATACACTGCAGCCAATAACATTCAATAAAAACCCGCCTTTTTTGGAGGGTCGGTTTCACTGGTATAATTTCATTCAAACCAGGCATATGATTGGCCATGAGCTGTGTTTTATGTGTTTCAGGCAGCTACTCACGTTACTGAGATGTGCACAGTCTCACAGCAAACATGCACAGCATGCATTATGCGTAGGTGTGTTACGTGTACATGGCCTACACCTCACCTATGACATGCACATTTAATTTGCAATATTAAATGTAGAACACACTCACCAGCATGGGTCTGCTGCCTTGCTGTCACACCAGAGGGACCTACAAGGATATGAAACAGTTTGTTTGTGGCAACAACTGTGGCATTCCCACTGTGGGTTTGCAATCTTACAGTAGCACAACGGTTGACAGTCACAGGCCTACAGATTATGTTACAAATTATCAGTATTGCACAACACCAAGCTCCAAATCTTCTAATTACACAGTACACATCTCACATATGCATGATCTACCAATAGAGGTAACAGTAGTCTACAGATATGCCATGTTACCTGCACGCTCCATGTCAACTCGCTGGCTGGCTCTGGCCTCCATGATGATACATATTTGCTGTTGTTGTTGTTGTTGGCCAGGAGCCACCAGGCTCAGGAGCAGCTCCTCAACTCTGGTGAGGGGGGTATGGATGGCTACCCCACCACCTGTGGCAAGCTGTTGTCTACGGACATCAGACGCATGCTGCTGGACATGTCTAAGTAAATCACTGCAGTGATGACGTACCTGCTCATAGGTCCGGTTATGCATGCCTATGTCATTTACCCTATGGACAACATCTTGCCACAGTGCAGTCCACTCATTCTGGTCCTGTCTGGTTCTTGAGAACAGCAGGGTGTAGTGTTGAACCAGGCTGGTTGTTATCACTTCATCCTCTGCTTGGCTATAGATAGGGTTGTGATGGTAAGTCATGACCCTGGAAGACAATGAAACAATATGTGTGAGCAAGTCATGTGGCACACTTAACATTCTAAAGTACAGATATCACTGAACTGACAAATATAGCAACCTATTGGCTGTCAGAGGATACACACTTTCAATACCACATATCAGTGCTCAACCCACAACTGCCTGACAGTGCCTGGAATGCTCTATATATCAAACCATGTTCTGCACAGCAACAAACAGAAACCAGTATGTAAGACTATACAACAGTACATGGCACACTGTATGCGACACAATGCACCACCTAGACACAGGAGGTATATATCAAGCTAATGCATAAAGAAATATGTCATCCATTTCAATGATTGTAAAGTCCAGTTACAGTATTACCAGTATACCACACTAGTTGTTGATGGCAAACCCCTGTCTAACATATGTGCACGTTCGTTAATATAGGTGGCATACTGCTATACATGTTGCTAGATACACACTAATATTCTGTGACACACATATGACTGAGGGCATGTTACAAGCATACCCACATACACATCAGACATACCTACAAGACACAAAGGTATGGCAACCCAGATGAGCTTCACCTGTGTACCATTCAGTACTGTGTGTCAGTACTTACAAAACCTTATGCCTGAGGTATGTAATCTGTGAGGACTACACGGAACACACAAAACAGTAGTTACAAGCAATGTGGACATACGCCATACCGTGCTGTTTAGGCCTACAGCTTCAGGTAGTACTACAGTTCATACAGGAGTTGGATTCACCAGCACTACCAATCAATAAGCATACATGTACTGCTTTAGCCTACAATGGCACACCCCAGTCGACACCAAGGGACTACGTCAGACCGTATGCCATACAGCTTTTTCTGCCTAGCAATAGCATACACATTTTTTGCTGGGAACAGAGATAGGACACAAAATACCATGACAGAAATAGTTTCCCACTAAGCTATCACACATATACAGAACTTTGACACATTCACCAACAAATTCACCATCATACTCAGTCAACCTCACATAGCAATTATTGCAACAAGTACATGTGGGTGTGTATCGGTTCATAGGTAGGTAATAGGCTATTGGCCCTAAGGCCTATAGAAGCCTAGCCATACACTACCCTGGCCTTTGACGCACATGTAATTTAATTTCGCCTGCCCCTGCCAAGCAGAGCCACAGATGTGATTCCCGGGGTGTATTTGCTATCTCCCATCCAATCATCAGGATTATTCATGACGACTGCTAATGAGGAGCTTTGTTTGCTATTGATTGGTGGTTTGTTCCAGAGTATGGGATGTCTCTGAGATAGGAATCTATCCCTCCAGCATGTTCTGTATATTGAGGTGACAAGGTTAGGTCCCTAGAGCATGTAGCTCGTAGGGATTGTGATCTGTTTACGTGGAGCATGTCCAAACAGTTCTGGGTTTGACATAGCTTTGTATGTTAGGCAGAGGTCACCTCTGGGTAGGTGGTATGCGACACAGTCTAGCTGTGGTTTTGTGGGATGGTCTGCATCAGGCATCTGTTTAAAGCTGGTATTACTCTTTGTGTGGTATGTCTGTGGCCTTTCCAGTTGCTGTAGATGTCTTGTGAGGTACATACCAAATGGGGCATTGTACTCTATAATGGGTTTTATGAGTGATGAGTAGAGGGGAACACTGACCTATATTTCCCTGGATGACACACCTTATGTGATGAGGTGTGCCACATAGACAGATTACATGACTAGTGTGACACTGTGATTATCACAGGGGAGAATACGGTCCACCTGTGTCCCATGGTCTCTTATCACATTTAAGGTGTTAGGTACACTACCACCTATGTGGTAGTTCATGGGTACAAAGTTTTTGCCAGAAGGGATGCCAATGCAGTTTCATCATTGAGCTTGAGTCCATGGCTGTGTCACCAGGCATCTGTCGCAGTAACTATGACCCTCTCTCTCTCTCTCTCTATATATATATATATATATATATATATATATACATATATAAATATATATATATATATATATATATATATATATATATATATATATATATATATATATACACAGACATACATATAAACATACATTGGTGTACATATAGAGATACATATGGGCACATATACAATCCAACTTTCATGGTGGGAATATCAATTATGTGAAGGTTGTGAGGTATATAGTTATGTAATAATATTACACAGTCTTGTGCGGAATGCATTGCAGGTGTTCTCAGCCCATGCAACTGAACGCTCGATCTCCCTACATACCACAGCCCAGACCATTCAGAGGGTGATAGGTGGCCCTTCTCTGGCCACACTTGGATGGGGGGGTGAGCCCCATCCCCTGCAGCACTTCCACCCAAAGGTGGCACAGGACCAATGGAGGAGGAGTTCCCGGGCTGGGCACCGGACCTGCTGGTGCCAAGTGCCATCGCCAGCTGAGGTGGGACAGGTGGGTCCGCTGGAACTGACCTTCCCATACGTTCTAGGTTTAGGAGGATTTAAGAACAATATGGGTTGTTAACAGCCAACAGCATTCCAAATTAGTTGTAACAGCATGCAGTAGTATTCCCATTAACCCAACACACCAGAGTTCCAACAGTTGAACAGCAAGCATAACACATGCATATATAGAACACCAATGGACATTCCAACAGCTTGCAGGATTGATTGGTGGCAACATGCCACCAAGAGTGTGGTATTTGAACAGGGCACATGCATCAAAGTAAATGCAGATATTTTGAACCAATAGGACATATGTCCCAACAAATGTTTTGGGATTGGACATACCCATTGACGTGTGGAATTGAATTGTTTATGCACATACAGTAGGGTGTAAAAAGATACCTCCATTAACAACTTATATGTACTTATAGTTTACACTACATTCCTATTGACTGCAGGTATATATCCCCTACATGTATTATTACACTTGGCAATGTCCGTTAAATTGTGAAATGGGTTTTTCTAGTTCTTTATATACCTGACCTGTATCTGACATACAGACTGTCCAGGATGCAGATGTTACTGCTACGTATTTATATATTTTATTTATATTTATATATCTATATATCTGGATGTGTTCAGGTGACATTATCAATTATATTTTAACAGCCCCCTACATTTCTAGCAGCACACTGACATTTCTGGGGAACACAATAATATGCTACTCATGTGCCAGATTAAACTATACATGCAGGCCATTAACCAACTGTTGAGGACTGTATAAATGCTTAACAGCTACTGGCACTCCCTCCTTCCACTTTATATGGGCCTACCCAAGTGTGGGTTGACAGCGCTTAATACAACAGAAATTTTTATATAATGCAAGAGTACAACAACATATCGAAGAAAGTGACACGGACACACTCCAGGAATTATACCTTTATTAATTACATTACACACTTTTACAGAGGCTCTCTCATTTATTTGATATTACAGTGCATGCAGAAGACTTTTTCAAGATGTATTATACCTTTATTAATGGGTTACAACTCTCTTTTTCATGCTCTTTCACTTATTTTATATAGCAATACATACAGAATAATTACTAACCTGCCTGGTGGCACAGCCTTAGCAGCCTATCTGCATAGGCTTGCTGATTCGCAGCATGGACACCTGCAGCTATGAGGTAAATTAAGTGATATTGAGACATATACATATCCATAATATAGACTACAATAGCAATTCTTACATACTTCATTCCATGGCTACCTACTCAGTGGTGGGGCATTTTCCATCCCACAGGCCTCCTGTATCCACTGGTTCAGTTGGTCCTGCTTCTGTCTCTTCAGGTCTGAGTTGTAGTATCTGACCTGCTCACCAGTCTGAGGGACGCCTGTGGCACTGGTGAATTCATGTGCTAGATGGTTCCAGGCTTCTGCTTTGTATTCAGTGCCCTGGAACTGGCCCTTCAGGAGTCTGTCATCATGATTATGGATGAGGAGCCGAACCATCACTTTTGACTCCTCAATGCCCCACCGTTGCGCTCGAAAGCAAGAGCCCTCTCCAACACCAGTCATGCTGCCTGCAGATGGGAGCTACAACCAGTTATGGCAAGTATTCCTGCCTATGGGGCTTAAATATGCCTCATTTCTCGCACTTATTTGTGATTGGCCGGTTTTGAAAATCTCAGCTGAAAGCACACCTGCTTAGCACTGGGTAAACTTTCATTAATATGTATGTGTGTGTTGAAAGTGCATGCATATCAAAAGCTGTCATGGCTTAGTGGTTCAGTACTGTGATTATGGTGCACAGTATCCTGGGTTCGTGGCCTGTCATTGCTTTTTATTTTACTACTGGCCAGACCGGCTAGGAGGTGTGGCTGTGTTTAGCCGACTTTGCTCAACTTTGCCCAACATTGCTCTAAGTTGCTCTATGGTGCTCTACGTTGCTTGACATTGCCCGAGGTTGCACTAGTTAGTGCGGTGCGCAGCTCCGCGCAAAGCCATTGCGCTAGTTAAAACAGTGCTAAGCTATGAGCAATTATACTTAAATGTGCTTAATACTGGTAAACTTTGTTTAGCAGTGCTTCACATTGCTTAAGATACGTTACTTATGCATTCATCAGTATGCATAACCATTTTGCCTTCATATATATATATATATATATATATATATATAAAATATCGTTCACTACTACATAGGCCATTTCAATGCTTTCTACTAATATTTAAAAGATTAATGTCAGGAATTATTGTTCTATACAGATTTACTACAGAAAATAGAAAGGGGAGTGGAGGGACTCGAACCGGGAATGCCTCCTCTTTGTGCGAAAGCTCTACCAGTACGCTATTGCTATTTGGCTTAATTTGCATATTTTTCTTATTATCCACTTCGATCTCTAAACTGCTAACTGTAGCTAAGCAATAGGCAAACCCGCGCAAACACGCGCAAATACGGACAGCTATATCAGGAATAATAAAAAAAAAGGAAAGTTTTACATTTTAGAATTGTACAGGGGTTTAGAATGTGGGGGAGTGTAGTGTTGGGTATGTACACATTTGAGCGGACTCGCTCATTTCAGTTGACATTTGCAGATTGAGGGGCTTGCAGGGGCATGGATTTTTGGACTGCCCGGCAGTCCAACATGCCCCCTGCACTCGTGCATGCTCCGTGTTAGCCTTAGAGGTGAGTCAGCGCGCTCTCATGAATATGCATGGTGTGCTGATGTCTTCCTCTTAGGCTGCAGTTTCCGTGTAAGACTTATTTAGTCTTACACAAAGGATTGGTGAATCCCGGCCTATATGTTTACGTTATGGCTGCTGTGAGTACATGCACCTTCAATTACACTTGCCTATGGGCTACAGATGTTCGATTTATATCCACACCACTGCTCAGCAATATGTGATGCCCTTGCTCTGGTCAGTGATCAAGGAGTCTCAATCCTCCCCACAGACACCAGTGAGGGATCCTCACTTGGAACAAAAATAGCTTCACACAGTATATCCAGATGTAGCTGTCTGCACCATGCACAATATCCCTTAAGAGTACACAGGGGACACACTAAGTCTTGGAGCTGTGTTTCTCCCTCTCTCTCTCTCTCTCTCTCTCTCTCCAGTCCCACAAATAAGACTCCCCACTGACTCAGCTGTAGAGTTGAGGACTCACCTGAGTGTTCCAAGCCAATTCCTCCCCCACCCTCTCTGTGAAATCAGTGCTCTGTGTTCATGTTTCAAGTAGCTCACACACACACACACACACACACACACACACACACACACACACACACACTCTTTGAGATTTGATTTTCACACATACACATGCACAGATTTACCAGCTATATCCCCTTTCTGTCCACACTATATGGTAGACTCACTGCTACCAGCCAGCTACTTTAAGGATCTTACAAGGGTATCCAATTATACTGAGTACAATTAATACTAATAGAAATGGTAGTGTTTGATCAATGCAGAAAGACTTTCAGGAGTGGCCACAGTGTCACCAAATAAATATAAATACCCTCAAAGGATAAAATATTCTCTAAATCACCAGCCACAAAGAAACTTTTAAATATATTTAATAATAAATGATAAACGAACATGAATGTAGTAAATATCTTTTTACAATAAACAACAGAGTCTCAGTAACAGGAAATATTAAAAATAACACAGATGGATAGATTCATACAGATAAGATACAGACAAACATACTTAACTAATCTCACAATTTTTCCTGACTAATCTAAGGAATTACTGTTCCTTAATTTATTTACTAAAGCAAGGCAAGATGAAGTGGGTGAGTTATCTTCCTTCTTGATCTGGTTTCAAAAACAGACTGCTCAGAGATTTCTGTCTTATCCAGTATTAAAACCTCATTTCATTACTGGATTACAAAATGACGTCACATACACCTGGTCATCTGACTCTTTTCCCCACATTTCCCCCTTTGCTAGAAAGTGGACCAGAATTTAGCACATATGTGTTACCATACACACAGATAAAGCTTTGCTGAGATGTGTTATAGCATCTGGAAGCTATAAAACCATTTCAAAAATTCCACCCTTACAGGGTAGCAATTAGTTCACCCCTAAGGACATTACAGTAGGATTCTTATTCCTGGTTTTAACAAACATTTTGTCTGTGGCTGCAATTAGAATTGCAAGATACAATCTTTATGGCCTAAACCAGGTAATTTAATTTCAGACTATTTTAGCTGGACTGAGATTAACATCTTCTGTTCCACTATACTCTGTAACAATATATTCATTTCAACAGTTCAAATACAGTCTGACATACAGATATATTTATTTTATATCAGGTATGACCCACTGTTGCTACATATTTAACACAAGCAGCTTTACAAATACATTTTCAACACAATCATCTGTACAGATGAATTTGATATACAAATGACATATAATTCTTTACAAAACTCCAGCTAGCTATGCTGGCATATGTTACACACACACTGCTCTAGTTCTCCTGGCATAGCTGACAATACCTCCCATCATCACAGCTATAGACACCTTTATGTAGGGTATCCATGTATGTGAATATATAAGTTATTATGAAAGACAAAATATCTGAAACTGTACAGAGTTTCATATAGATATTTAAGAGGAGACCTTATAAGAGGAGACCTTATTCAGGTATATAGGGCATTTAGAGACAGCCACCTCTGTTAATGCTTGTAATTATCAAAAAAATACAGAAGAATCAACAGACAACTTATGTGGTAGATTCTACAGGAATCCAAAGTGTAGCAGCTGGTTTATAGGTAGGTACTAGGCTATTGGTGCAAGGGCCTATGTAAGCCTAGCCAACAATGTTCCCTGGCATACGCCACCCAAGAAAGTTATTTTCCTGTGCCACTGTAGAGCAGAGACACAGAAGTGATCCCCAGGGTGCATTTCCTATTTCCCATCCACTCATCAAGATTTGTCTTGAAGAGTGCTAATGAAGAACTTTGCTTGAGATAGATGGGTAGCCTGTTCCAGAGTATGGGAAGTTTCTGGGACAGGAATCTATCCCTCCAGCATGTCCTGTTTATTTTGGTGACAAGGTTTAGGTCTCTAGAGCATGTAGCTTGGAGAGATTGGGATTTCTTTAGGTGTAGCATGTCCAACAGCTCTGGGTTTGACATAGCTTTATATGTTAGGCAGAGATCACCTCAGAGTAGGAGATATGATTAGGAGTAAAGCTGGTGTTTTTTGAGTCAGTCAGTGTAGGGCATTTGTTTGAGGCCAGTAATCCTGTGTGTGAGGTACTTCTGTGGCCTTTCCAGCTGCTGCAGATGTCTTGTGAGGTACATTCCAAAAAGGGGCATTGTACTCTATAATGGGTCTAATGAGTGTCGAATAGATGGGAACAATGACCTCTTTTTTCCTGGATGAGAACCCTTTTATGATGAGGTGTGCCACGTAGAAGGACTTCCTGACTACTGTGGTGATGTGACTATCAAAGGAGAGACTACTGTCCACCTGGGTCCCAAGGTCTCTTATCACACATTCAGTGTTAAGTAGATTACTGCCTATGTGGTAGTTCATGGGTACAGAGTTTTTACCAAAGGGGATGACACTGCACTTTTTGGCACTGAGCTTGAGACCATGGCTCTGACACCAGGCATCTGTCTCAGCGAGGCCCTTCTGTAGGATGTCCACGTCATTTGGGGACTTGACTATGTCTCCTAGTTTGCAGTCATCTGCGAACTTCATTAACAAGAGGCCTTCTGTGTTAGCCTGTACTTCAGAGAAGTAGATCCCAAACAGGAGAGGTCCTGGGACGGAACCCTGTGGTACTCCACTTGTCACTGCTTTGAGGTCATATTTGGAGTCTGCAACTTTTACA
Organism: Protopterus annectens; assembly: GCF_019279795.1. Lineage (NCBI taxonomy): Eukaryota > Metazoa > Chordata > Ceratodontiformes > Protopteridae > Protopterus > Protopterus annectens. Next base: position 1,450,912,487 of record NC_056725.1, on the reverse strand, counting down.
GTGTGGGTTCTGTCAGTGAGCCATTTGGCAACCCATCTTGTGACGTACAGATTTATACCCAGTTTAGTGAGTTTAGCTATAATTCCAGAATGGGGGATGGTGTCAAAACCCTTGGCGAGGTCAAGATAGGCTTTGTGAACCACCTTACTCTCATCTACGGCTTTGGTGATTGCCTCAAAGAAGTCAATCAGGTTCAGGAGACATGATCTGCCTTTCACAAACCCAAACTGGGTGGGATCCAGAGTTTGGAGGTTACCAATGTCTTTGTTTATGAGTTCCATGATGATACATTCCATGGCCTTGCAGACCAGGCTTGTCAGGCTAATAGGTCGATGGTTCCCTGGATCAGTGGTGGTTCCCCCTTTGTGAAGTGGGATAACTGTTGCTGTGCACCATTCAGTGGGCACAAAGCCTGATGCAAGGTATGCGAAGCATGGACTAGACTACCAAATTACATTAAAGCAAGCAGTAGTTTAGATATTTTTTAAAAACGATCTGGACACATATTATGGGAACAACTGTTTTGTTATATTGGCAGGCCTCAAGGGCACTATTGCTCTTGCTTGAAATATTTGTATGTATGTATGCATGTATGTAAGAAGCATTGCTCCCATCCCAATTGTAGCATAGCACATTATCTTAAAAAAATCCCTTTCTCTAACAATACCACCATTCAGATGAAGCTTGCCTTAGACTATTGTTACTAATTTATTTATTTACTTATTTTGTATTTAATTCACTGATCAGCGAAGGAGAGCTTTTGTTCTTTGTCTTCGCTTTCTATCAGTGAATTTTTGGTTTAGTGAGTATTCATTGAGTGATGTTTTCAACTGCAAAGATCAATTCAATTTGTTTCAATCATTTTGCTGATCAAACAATTAACTGTATTCATACAGACACACACACACATACACACACACACACACGCACACACACACACACACACACACACACACACACACACACACACACACATGTTCACAAGCGCGCACACACACACACACACACACACACACACACACACACACACACACACACACGCACACACACCTGACATGGTTGCCAAGGTCAGATAGATGTACCAGGTCATTCTGCACAACAAAAAGCTTCAGACTATATTTAAAAAAATGGTTGACTTAAATAAGACTGAGCTACCATACCTACACTGGATGTAAGCTGCAGATATGTATTAACAATACTACAGTGAGCATCATATTACATCGCACTACATATAAAAAATGTGAACATGGACAAAATACATTAAGGTATTTGCAAAGCTGCATTACCAGCAAAACTGGCAAGTAGACTAAACAGCATTAAAGGACCTATGATCAATAAATAAATTACAGACCAACACACATTAGCTTACTACTAACTATATCATGAAGATAATACCAGTAAACTAACTAAAATATTAAAAAGATAGAAAATTATCTCATAATTGTAGTAGGAAAAAAACACGAGTTAGCCCCCTAATGACAGCTGGGATATACATTTTCCATACAGTGCCAGGAGTGGTGGTGTGCAGAACTCTTGCATGTCCTTTGTAGTTACAAGCACAGTGAGGATAGAGTCAAGGATGAAGAGGATGATTAATGCTTCCACAAGGTTTGCAAACTTGTATTCAATTGATCCTTTTAGTGTATAGTGCAGAACAGTATTATAAGTGTGTAGTCTGATCTTAAGTGCTACAGACTGAACCACACACTGGTAGAAAATGTCAGCACCATGCATACATGCTTATGTGCTTTCATGAATCAAAACATTCCAATGATAATGCTGACATCTGTTGCATTTTAACTACAGCAGATAAGTAGGCAGAATACACTTCTACTTGATGCATCTGCAGAAATATCACAGACATAAACCAAGACTTTTCTAGGATCATGTAACATAACGTTTCATGTTTTCTGTACAGCCAAACAAAATACTTACTGCGTCTTAGAAAATACAGTTTGCATGCTAGAAAGGATCTTTGCATATGAACATATTTACCATTCACCTGCCATCTATTTCTGCAGTGGTAAACTATAAAGAAGACATTAAGACAATAATTGTAATTAAGATTTGTCTTTATCTTAATTAAAAGGCAGATATTTTGTATTGAAGTTAGGGAACAAGAAGACTCAGTAAAGTCCAATAAAGCCAATATTTCCTTCCATGTGTTAGAGTAAATAGCTAAACATGCTGCATTCTCACATTTAATGCCAAGAAGATCAAAAGGTTGCGGGCTTAATCTCCACAACAGGCTCCTTCATCATTTAAACAATTCGTCATGCTCATACCAAAATGCACAATGAAAGTTGCTGTAAAATGAATAAGTCATATCCCTCAACTTATTGGCATACAACTGCATCCCTGATTGTCTACAGACATCATATCCTATGGAAAAAATAAGGGAAGTAAGGAAAGGGCACTCATCCTTAGCTATCATACATACATCATCTGTTTATGCAAGCGCAATTGAAAATAACACTGAAAGAGACATATGGGTAGACTGTATGAGTGAATCCCACTGTGGTCAAAACAAAACCACATTTAAAGAGTATCCCAGATACTGCTAGACTAAAAACAGGCCTTGGTTTCAGTGTCAGACTTACTAACACCAGAAATTAGAATCAAGACATTAATCATCCCTGACAAATTGTAATTTATATAATTTCCAAATCTACTTCAGAAACAGCTGTTTTAACACAATTACATATGGACACACACACACACACACACACACACACACACACACACACACACACACACACACACACACACACACACACACACAGACACACACACACACACACACACACACACACACACACACACACACACACACACACACACACACACAGCAGCTCAACAGAAAATGTGTCACTGCCAAACATACAGTATATCTGTCTTCAAAAAAGCTACAAAACTATTCTTATGTTTGCTTGCTTGTTGAACTTACCAAAAGAAAAATACAAGCTCTATTAGACAGCACGGTCTTTTACCTAAACACTACATTCCTGTTCCACCACAGCCAAACCTGGTAAGAGCTCTGACAATGTGTACATCTTTTCATTCACCAGCACTACCTCAGCCATTGGCAGTGCAACTGACCTGCATTCCATTGTACTCTTATATTTTTTATCAGTTTTAACATTACAAATAAAAAATAAGCAAATCTTAATAATATTGAATAATAGCCTGACACATTGCAGTCATACTCATCTCTAATATACCAACTAACTTCTCACAAGTCAGAAGCCTAGTCCTACAAAACAGCTTAGATCCCTGATCTTCTGGTCCAAGATGTTATTACCTAAAACTCCATTAATTTTAAATTATACCACAAGACACTTCCTAGCAGGAAAAGAAACATTAGTCATGACAATTACAACAAGAGTAAACTGTCCTCTTCAGGATGGATGCATCTAACTTAACCTGACCAGTCAAAGAAACTTGTTTCAAACCTTCTAAAATAATTCACCAACAACATTATCTAAAAAATAGTCTTTGTGTGCCATGGAAACACATACAAATTAGTGCTCCCCTTTGGTTAATGATAACTTGCATTCTATAAGTACACAAGCTCCTGTGGTTGAGCCCAATAGCTTATCAGGCTTATTTTTCCCTTTTTCTTCTCATTTACTTTATTATTATTTATATATTTAATCATTATTTGTTAGTTGTTATAAGTATGGGCAGATATTTAGAAATCTCTGTATATGTACTTTTAATTTTTTGCTAGATTACTATAATGATCTACGTTTTGTAGATTTCATTATTTCTAGCAACATCTGTTTGGATAAGTGGATAAGTGCTATATTTACAATGGTGCCCAGCATGTGGGGGCTTTTACATTAGTGAATTTCATCACTAGGGAGGTTTGTGGTGAGTGTATATTTAATCTCATGACAGATGAATCACTAAAAATTTTCCATTACATATATATATATATATATATATATATATATATATATATATATATATTGTTTGTCTTTTCGGCTTTTCCTGATTAGGGGTCGCCAGAGTGGAACTCCAGTCCGCTAATGATTGGCAGTCGAATTCTTTTATAGTGCCGAGTTGCCAGCCCGATGCCCAACCTTCAGCGAGAGCACTATTTTATATATATATATATATATATATATATATATATATATATACATATATATATATATTATATATATATATATATATATATATATATATATATATATATATATATACATATATTTATACATATATATATATATATATATATATATATATATATATACACACACACACACACACACACACACACACACACACACACACACACACACACACACACACACACACACACACACACACACACACACACTGGATATAAAAAGTTTACACACTCTTGTTAAAATGCCAGGTTTTTGTGATATAAAAAATAAGACCACAATAAATAAATAATTTCAAAACTCTTCCCACCTTTAATGTGATCTGTAACCTGTACAATTCAATTGAAAAATAAACAAATCGTTTAAGGAAAAAAATATAAAAAATAAAAAATGTACAATAAGCTGGTTGCATAAGTGTGCACACCCTTAAACAAATACTTTGTTGAAGCACCTTTTGATTTAATTACAGCATTCAGTCTTCTTGGGTACACACCTGCCATCAATTAAAGAGACTCTGATTAACCCCAAATAAAGTTCAGCTGTTCTAGTAGGATTTTCCTGACATTTACTCAGTTGCTTGCTACATCAAAAGCCATGGTTCGCAGAGAGCTTACAAAGCATCAAAGGGATCTCATTGTTAAAAGATATCAGTCAGGAGAAGGGTACAAAATAATTTTAACAGCATTGGATATAGCATGGAACACAGTGAAGACAGTCATCAAAATGTGGGGAAAATATGGGACAACAGTGATGTTGCAAAGAACTGAACATCCCCTCCAAAATTGATGAAAAGACAAGATGAAAACTGGTCATGTAGGCTACTAAGAAACCTACAGCAACACTGAAGGAGCTGCAGGAATTTCTGGCAAGTACTGTTTGTGTACTACATGTGACAACAATCTCCCATATTCTCCATATGTCTGGGATATGATGTAGGGTTGTAAGACAAAAGACTTTTCTTACACCTACATCCAGGCTCGGCTAAAATTTACAGAACAATACATCAAGTATCCCTAAAGCATGTGGGAAAATGTGTTATGGTCTGATAAGACCAAGGTTGAACTTTTTGGCCACAATTCCAAAAGGTATGTTTGGTACAAAAACGACATTTTGCATCACCAAAAGAATACCATCCCCACAGTGAAGCATTGTGGAGGCAGTATCATGTTTTGGGGTTGCTTTTCTTCATCTGGAACTGGGGCTTTAGTCATGGTGCAGGGAATTATGTACAGTTCCAAATACCAGTCATTTGGTCCAAAACCTTTAGGCGTCTGATAGAAAGCTGAAGATGAAGAGGAATTTCACCTTTCAACAAGACAATCACTCCAAGTATACATCCAAATCAACAAAAGAATGGCTTCACAAGAAGAAAATTAAAGTTTTGGAATACCCCTATCAGAGCCCAGACCTAAATCCAAAAGAAAGTCTGTGAGGTCACCAGAAGAGGGCTATGCACAAGAGATGCCCCCGCAATCTGACAGATTTGGAGTGCTTTTGCAAGGAAAAGTGGGCAAATATTGCCAAGTCAAGATGTGCCATGCTGATAGACTCCTAGCCAAGAAGACTGAATGCTGTAATTAAATCAAAAGGTGCTTCAACAAAGTATTAGCTTATGCAGCTAGCTTATTGTACATTTTTATTTTTTTATATTTTTTACCCTAACAAATTTGTTTGTTTTTTGAATGAATTGTACAGTTTATAGGTCACATTAAAGGTGGGAAAAGTTTTGAAATGATTTATTGTGGTCTCATTTTTTTATATCACAAAATCCTAGCATTTTAACAGGGGTGTGTACACTTTTTATATCCACTGTATGTATATGTATATATATATATATATATATATATATATATATATATATATATATATATATATCTATATTTACTTATTTATTTTACATTTGTTAACCGGGATAGTCCGACTGGGCACAGGTCTATTTTTAGCAGAGGCCCGGGGAGAAAAGCTCCACATGTGGATAGTTACATAAGAGTTAAGCAGTAGTAGTTTTTACACTCACATATATATATATATATATATATATATATATATATATATACATATATATATATATATATATATATATATATATATATATATATATATATATATACATAAAAAATATATATATATATACATAAAATATTTATATATATATTAATATATTTTCATTGATATTTGGATAAAATGTGGAACTCCATTTTATTATTATTCAGGCAAACTGGTAGTACTAAGGGGAGAATTCAAAAATGCCTGCATGGATTAATTTTCCATGTAGGCATAGTGGCACAGAGCTTACATGGACATAACCAGCCGTGCAGTCCAGTAAACAGAGCTAAGGGGCGTGCACAAGTGTGCGAACACAGAAGTATTTGTGGCATGCATATCACCTCATATGCTGGTGATCTGCATGCAAATGTGGGTATTGGAGTGATCCAGCAAGCAGACAGGCATTAGTGCAGACCCCATGTTGGTGTCCGAAGTGTCCACGGAAAAATTCTCAGCACATAAGATAAAAAAATGAACAGGAGCTGTAAAAGCCCAGTTAGAAGGACAGAAATTGTATAGCACATGCACATATGTGCAAAACTATGCCCTGTATGTTCAAAAAGTAATGTAAAATAATATAACATTTTTTTAATACTCATATTATGTTTGCACAGCATGCCGCAGTGCTCAAACATGCCGTTATGCAAAAAAAAAAAAACATTTAAAAGTGTAAAACGAAAAAAATAAAATATGTGACAATAATGCATTATAGACCTTGCATGGACTATGTACAATAGTAGATTTCTGTGGTTGCTAAGGAGGCAGGGCCTGGAATAGTGTGATTTCCTGGTTGTGTGCACGGATCTGTATGCAAATGAGCTGGGGTTACTGAATAGCAAAAATGGATATCCATGCCCAGAGATCACATCTGTGTAGCCCCAGAACCATGTTGGTGTCCATAGAAGAGGTAGCTAACATCAAAAGGGGGTGTGTCTGTATTTCATTTAGCACATTGGAGCTCAGTGGCACCTGTTTACATGCCACGCCTCTGAGCTGAGTGGGGGAGTGTATCCAGTGCATGCTAAGCTTTGCTTAACTTCAGGGCATGTGTTTTAACTAGCTTAAGCACGTCTACATGCCGCAGTGCACTGCTGAGCATGCCTGCCTATGGGAGTGTATCCCACTGAGTGCTGAGCATTGTTTATATCTGCTGTGCAGATTTACATGACATGCAGCAGTGCTTAGCAGGGAAGGCTGTTAAAAAAAAAAAAAAAGAAAATTGCTTGGGAAAGCCAATCATATATAAATTACTGATGACCCATGTACCAGTTAAACTGGGCCATTAAAACACTGATAATGATGTACATGGCAGGTGGAATGCATCATAGGTAGCCAATAACACAGGCTATACCTACAGCAGAGCAGTAGATAAGTTGCATACACCCTACAATCTGATTTCAACTCCATACTCTGCACCAGTGTGGAGTACAAACATTGGATTTTTAACTAAAGCAATGCTAGGGGCTGCTGCAGCTCTGCTACATCTGTATGTGCTAGATGCTGATTTCAGTGCTGATACTGCTGCATAAAATAGGCCTAGACTGAGAAGGAAAAGAATGTTCAGGCCTAGTGTAACTTTTCAGGACCTACATGAGCTGGAGATTGTAGAACACTACAGGGTGGACAGGGACATACTACAAGAACTCACCGAGCTCTGCCACCCTCAACTCAGACCCAGAGCCAAAAGAGTGGAACCCATCCCAGTGAAAACAAAGGTATGTGTAGCCCTTAGGATACTAGCTACAGTTA